>NW_024044704.1:0-25000 GCF_014851395.1 Micropterus salmoides
ACCACAAAAATGAATTTAAAAAAAGTGTTTGTTACATATGCTTATTGCACAATAAATAAAACCTGTAGTGTATTTACAACAGCAGCTGTTACGAGCTGCAGAATCATGTGGAATTTTAACATAAAATTCAAATAAAATTTATTAGAATTATAATAAATTTCTGATCTGAAAAATCTTGAAAGATTTGACGATTTTTTCATTTTTATATCATTAGGGCTTAACTCTGGGCCGCTAAACAACAGGATCTCCACAGACTGTGGGAAACGCCGCACAAACTATTGTTCTGAACAATTAAGTCCATTCTGTTTGAATGGGGACATTTGAGCCGATCCTCATTGACCCTTCCAACACTTCAGACACACATACATTAATGTGCAATAGGACTGAAATGTGCGTCACTATATAAAAATTTACAAAACACAACAAAGATTCAAAGCCAAAGTTGGAAGTTAAAAACAAGCAAAAATATTAATTCCCACAGGCATGAATGAAATTTCTAAATGTGACAAATTGCTCTTCTGAAATAGGAAGAAGAAACAAGTTGCTGTGACCTCTCTGCACCACCAGGCCTGCAGCCCATGCACCAAGGGGAGGCCCCATCTATTTCTGTTGATTAGATTGCCACAGAGGACAACAGCTGCTCTCTCTAGATACCAACTACAACACACTGAGTAGGATCATGCAGAATGTATACGCACCACTTTATTCTCTTGATACAAAAAGGCACCAGCTGGTTAAGTCTCTCATGACAACGCCTTTTCTTTGTCCATAAAACACAATTAACAACAAACAGGTGAGAAGACGGGCTTGTTTTCTGCATACAAAGCAGTAACTCGAATAAAGCTAAAAGGAAAACATTCCATATTGTTACCCAGCCAGCAGAAAGGTACAATTCCAAGCTTCTACCGATGGCTAGAGTGAGATGTGTAGTTCTAAATAGCTGAGCAGTACGCCAATAACAATAATTAGCACTATAGTTATATACTTTTAGTAGAGTATACAGCGATATTTTATCCATATGGACCACTGTAAATGGATCACACTACAGAGAAAAGGAGGGTAAGAAGACGGCCAAGTCAAAGTGCAGGAAGAAGGCCAGTTCAGTCCCTGCATGTGCACTGTCAATTTCACATTCATTTGAATCAATAAAAACATCTGAGATGAGGGCAAAGATTCGCAGTTCTGGACCCAGCATAAAATGTCAACAAAGATGGGTACCACAAGTCTTTTTTTAGAACCCAAGGACAATATAGTGCTCAAAAACATAAAGACACAGATTTCTCAAAGGGAAATAATGTCTTGTCAATAACAAAAAGAAGGACTTTAACAGAAAACTAGGCATATTTTGTGATAAATAGTGTTATTCAGTGGTACAACAACCAGGAGATCCACTGATATTTTAAAACATATAGTAGAATTACTGCAAAGTAGGACAGGGGCAGTTTCAAGGTCCAGGATAAACAACTGCAACAAAACCTCTGTGCTTAGTAACTCTACTCTTATATACAGACAGATACAAACAATTTTGTAAACTTTGTTATTATCATGATGACACTCATATTGCCCAGTACTACAGAACGGTATATTGAAGACACACTGCTAGGAAGAATGTATAGGAGACAAGTAACACACTTCAAAACACAGACTGAGGGAAATTTCATTTTTCATTTTTGATGATACAGCATGTATCAAATGTTCAGCCACATCACATGTGACACATTCAGGACTCCAGGACAGAAAAATGTTTCATACCTCGTCACAGTGAGAAAATAAGCGACTGCTAGCTGCCACGTATTGATCTGCTTATTGACTTATGGCACAGTGTGTTATGAGCTCGCTGCTGCTCGGTGACAGACAAGTCAAATCTCAACTCTTCTCAGGTAACTCCAATCACCCCAACTCTTCATTCGTCGTGCTTCAAAGGTTGCCAGTCTGCTGTGTTTGACACCTGATCGCTGCCTGATCCGCAGCAACATATACTGGAGTGTTTACACGAGCTCCGAGACAGGGCCAGGCTCCAGCTTTTTGTCACCTCTGCACATTCCCCATGCCTTAGCTGACGTGATCCTCAGCAGCTTTAATTACTGGAAAGGGCTCATCAGCAAGCAGCCAGAGACTCAGATGTCCCCTTCTGCAAGAGATCTCCCAGCTCAGATTGGCTAATGGTTAATCTTAGATGTCACAGATGCTAAGTTAAGTGGGCATCCGTGTAAGATTGTGCAGTCAAATAGGCCTGTGGGTGTGCTCTCCAAAGATGGCATTCAGGCTGTGCATTTTCATTGCCATCTACTCAAGAGCCGCTTAGCCTCAACAGTTTAATTTTGAAATAATTCCCTACATGGAATCAAATGGTAATATCTTGCATACCCTTGCCAAGTCCGCTGGAAAAGTCAAAGCAGAGTGAAATTCCAACAAATAAAAAGCACCAACTCAAGTTTTGACATATGAGAGAGGGGAGGGAGTTTGAATATCAAGCACCTGATACCTACTTTACAAACGGCCAAACAAAGGCACATGTGAGAATATAGTATACTTGGTCTATTTGTTCTCATGCAGCAGATCATTTCAGCCCAGTGGATGGGGAAGCTGCTGAGAGATAATTAATGAGAGACAAATTAATGGGAACGCTATTTGTTCCCAGTTAAGTGATTTAACCAGCACAGCAGATGGTGAATGGAAGGCATCCTAAAGAGAGCCTAAGTCCCTCCCTTCTGCTTCCGTACAGTAGTCAATGTTGAGAAAAAACATTTTTTTTATCCCATTTGAAATGTGCCCAGAATTGCAAATGTGATGTTTGTCAATTTAAAAGATACTTTTATAAGTCAAGAAAGTCACAGATTGTCATAAAACAGTAAAGCAACATTTAGTTTTGTGTTAAACCGCTCAATGAACTACATCTCTCGTCTCGCACAATATACAGAGTTAGACACTGTAATGCTAGCTAACGTTCACTGCTTGGCTAGCTAGGTAACTTAGTTGTGTTCCATCTACATATACAAGTTCTTCAGCGTTAGCTTCAGAAAGGTTAGCTTCAGTCATTTCGAGAAAAGTTATTAAGACGTCACAAACATGACTTTTAGGTTTGTGGTCTTCCTGATTACATACTTTTACAGTCTTTGTGACTTTCTTGACTTACAAAATATATTTTGAATTGACAAACATCATGTGTAATTTAGGGAACAATTCAAACAGGATCAAAACATTTGTTGTCTCTTGCCATTGGCACCCATACATATTTTTTCCAAAATAAAGTTTCATGGTGGCGCACTGGAAGGGGAGGGACTTAGGCTCTCTATAGAGAAAAAGATCAGACCACACCATAGACCGTATATTACTGGACAAAGCCACCATGTTGATTTGAATGCAGAGCAGTGAAGCCAGTTGGACAAATTTGACCAACTTTGGACCAATAAAATACTATAGGGCTACTTACTGTTGGCACCAGCATCTACTGCGCATGATTGTGCAGCATAACCGTGGTTTAATGATGTAAAGCAACAGCAGAAACACCGTAATTCTGGTAGCTGCATAACTGTGGCAACAAAAAGTTTCATGGTTCAGTGTGTTTGTCTGACTCGGATCGTGACTGTTTAATCAGCCCGCCTACAAGGCTCATCTGCCAAACACCAACGCAGCATCTCTGATGGCCGAATAGTTTTTTTTGACTGCTGAGAGTTTATAATCTAAGCAATACGGTTTCATCTCTCATGTGCGATGGGGTGTCACAGGGTTTTGACGTCATTTTTGGGCCTGCATGGATCCCTCCATGCATCCCTCCATGCATGCTTTGGTCGGCTTCACTGTCCGATCTCTGGCTTACCCTCTTGGACCACACCGCGTTCTCTTGTCCTCACATGTTCATATGCACACAGCTATTTAGAATCAGAATCAGCTTTATTGCCAGGTATGTGTACACATACGGGGAATTTGACTTTGGTTTGTACAATGCTCACAATGTGCTTACTTATACAATAACACAATAATACAGTAATAAAATCAAACACACAGGCTACAATATAGAGAACCCATATACACACTTTGAATAAAACATACAGATTTAATGTTGCACGTTGAGCACATAGAATGAAGGGAATGTAGATTATGTTGTCAATGACTATGCGCCAAAGTGACCGACATTTATTGTACAACTTAAGCGATTCACATTCTGATCCGGCTGTCTCTCCCCATTCCCTTATCTCCCTCTCTCAGTTTTGGTTCATGCCTTGGTTATTCACCCCCTCTGCATCTCCCTCACTAGTAGGAGAAAGGCAGTCAGCCCAGAGAGATGGGGGGGGGGGGGGGGGGCAGTGACTGGCCACTAAGAGGAGAGATGAAGAGAGTGAGATAAGAGAGGGGAAGAGGAGAGTTTAATGAAATTTCCAACACATTAAGCACACCCTGTTACCCAGTGCCTGCACACAGGGTAAAGAGGGGTGGGGATATGCTGAGTAACTGCTGTCCAATGAAAGTCTTTTATAGCTAAGAAGAATTGATCCAGTTCCAGGGTTTCCCTGGTAGTTCCTTGATGATAGGCAGATATATAAAAACAGGAGCTCAAGGATAGATAATAAATAACTTGACCAGTTAATGGGATGTGACGGCTGAAACTAAGTGAACCCAACTGGCCTCTTCTCTCAAGGACATGTAGACATTTGTGTGGTGTGAGCTTCACTGCAGGGCTGGACAAAGACATGACCGGAGCCACGCTGCAGGGTTTCAGCAAACTAATATAAACCAGACAGAAGGGGACAGGGGTGCACGGTCAGTGCCCGCCTTCACCATTTATCACCTGAGAAACGCTCACCCACACACATACGTGATGCAAACACGTACTACACCTCTAGTATGTATTCAGTGCTCATGCGGGATACACTCATAACGCAAACAGGGTCATGAAGGCAGAGTGTGCAGAGAGTGAGGTTGACAGCTTGGCGTCTCATGCTGCAGCAGAGATGAATGGGCAGGCTGAAAACTGCCTTCATTCATAATGGAATATGAGAACAAAGCAGCTTCATCCCCAGGTGTCGCGGGGACTATAAGAGCCAGAGAAAAGGCAAAGAAAGGAAAGCAGGGGGAGACTATAGGACAGAATGGGAGGGCTGTGTAGGCAGCACAAAGGTGGGTACATGCTAAAAAAAGTCCTACATCAACCATAAAAATATGTTTCTGATTTATTGCCCCAGGTGTTACCCAAATAAAGCGTAGAAGGGCAGAGAGAGCAACACCACAACATTGCTGGTATTGTTGGAAGGCTGGAATGACCTGGAAATGTCAGAACAAACATTTTATCACGCTTTTAAAGACCTTACTTCTCTATCTAACTTGTAAAAGGGGCGGTCCTGTAAAGAAAAATGAACTGAATATGAGGAAGTAAAGAAGAAGAAAGGCGATTTAGAAACAGACTGGGGTGACAAGGTTTGAGCCAATGGACAGAGGGGGAACCAAAAATGTCTTATGGAACATGTGCGGTTTGCTTTATCGCATACAAAAAGACACATACACACACACATTCTCAAAACCACGGAGATAGAGCTGACGATCAGCAGCAGTACAGAGAGAGTAAAAGCGTGGGCGTGAGGGGGAGGAAGCGCAGGCACATGAGAGAGAGAGAAGAGTGAACATCATCAGCATCAGATAGGAGAGGAGGGTCTGTGCAAGAGAAGATTCTGTCTGAGTGTGTGTCTCTGCATTTCTGCAGGTCTCTCTGTGTGTGTAACCATTACAAAGCACTATTCTTGGCATCAGTGAAAGCCACAAATAGCAAGAACCACTCACTGACACAACGCTATATGACTAGCCGTGTTAAAATTATAATAGAAAAGGCACATATTCAATATTTAAAATGTAGTAGTCAATACCAACATAATGGGTTTACACAATTCAATATAAAATGGAGTAACACAGCCAAATGTTGCATATATTAAGTAAAATATGGCTTACACTCAATATTACAAAGCCAGCAGGAAAAAAAACAAACTATGAGGGTCCTTTCAAGTGTTTACACATTGTGGGTGTCAGAATGGGAAGTACTTGGTTACAGGAATGAGCTGCTGCATGAGCACATAAGTCAACCACATAATGTGTCGCTGTAGGTAAGTCTTACTCAGACTACACAACCAATCAGCGCAGATCCTTTCTCCAGTAACCCTACATATTTACATGTGCACAGGCCCCATGGTGAAGAACCTGAAGACTTCACTGGACTGCAGCTTAGCCCTGGCTGCAAGTTGAGCCTGTACTGTAACCCTAGTCAGCCACATCAATCTAATTTTTATGGGCCTGTCATTTTTCTCAGGCACACATTCGATAAGGTTATCTGGATCCCTTTAGGACAAGTTTCTATGAACAACACATTGCTTCTTTAAAGGCACAGGAGATGTTCAGTAGTATGAAAGGAGGCAGTGATTTTTTGCTGTTTTTGCCTATCTATCCCACTCCTTTTACTACCAGCAACACATCATGCAAACACACAGAATGAAGCAACCTTTTTAAATCAGGTACTAAATTTGTTTATTGGCTGATTAAGAATCCCATTTACAGGGATAGATTTTGTGGGTTGAGAGCTACAGGACTGTTCACCACTTCCGCCTACATCCACTTGTCCTCTCCCCTACAGTATCTTCTTCCGAAAACGACTCGTTATAGCCCACTTGAGCTGTGGGCATCATGAGATCAGCTTATATATCATCTCCACTGCACCGACGCATCAGGAACACCTGCAATATTATGGCCCTATTTAAGACCTACTGTATGTTGGATATTATTAATTAGGGCTGAACGATTTTGGGGGGAAAAATCTAATTGCGATTTTTCTGCCAGAAACTGCGATTACGATTCAATTTGCAATTTTTTTTTTATTGAAGTTTTGCTAAAGTGCAATATTCACTACCAGTCTATTTTTGACAGAAGCCGCCTCAAGCAGCACAGGGAAGATGAACCAAGCAGGAAGTCAGACACAGAACGGCATAGAGAATCCTGTTGATTTTCAAAATAAAACACCCTTTGCAGACTCCCGATCGTACATCAACAATAAACAGTTAAAACAGACCACAAAAGAAACAATTTTACTACATAGCCTACTTAACCATAGCAGAAGCACAATAATCAAGGACAACTGAACAAATAAGCAAATTTAATAATAAATCTGAACAAGTCAGCAAATTCAGATGGGCAAAACGCTCTTGCTATGCTAAATGCTCCAGGTGGATATATGTGTGCGTGGAAAGGAACATAGAGCTGTTATCCGTAGCTGAAGCACACAAAATGACAAATTAACAACACGTTAACAAAACGTAGGCTAAATGCTCCGCTGCTGAAACACTTCAGTGTGAGTTGACGCCAGACAAAACTGCCTGTATCTGTTCGGCTGGCGCCATTACGCTTGTGATTGGCGAGCAGATCTGTCACTCAAGGATGACAAGGAATGAATTTGTAATTGCATGACTGTTTAAAACAGGTCAGATGCGCTGTATAATTAACCTACATTTTAATCGCCATCTTCATGATTAGCTAATCGCGTTCTTTCAAATCACAATTTTGATTTGAAAACAATGAATCGTTCAGCCCTATAATTAATGCAAACTTCAAACTTTGTGCTGCTCCTTCACATTAGCCAACCAATGCAAGGCATTTATTGTGCCTGGAAGTGATGAGTTCATAATCAGGGGCGCTGACCGACTGGTATCACCTTTGATGACATTTCATGAAACTGGTGTGCCTATATGTTCAGTTTTAAATGTTGAAAGAAGATGCAGCCACAGTCATTTGACCATGACGGAGAAAAACAAGATAGAGATAACAGGTGCTCATTGCACTTTGGGGGTAAAGCTCAAACGTCATCAAGGCAAACGACAGCTTGCCACGTAGTTAACTACCGCCCACATGCACAGGTCTTTACCATGGTTTCCTGTGACACTGTATAGGTATTACAACCATACTGACATTTTGCCACACCTCCCTCCCATCTCTGTCCTGTTTTTCATAACAGCAGGCAGCGAAGCACAGTAGCCATTAATTCGGATCAATGAATTCAAGTCTGTTTGTATGAGGCTATGTGAGGGAACACACTGCTGAACCTGACCTACTTGGACACTCCCACTGCCTTAGACATACAAAATGTATTTTGTTGTGCAGGAAGATGTCAGTTGAACACAAGGTTCAAACAGAGTTTTGAACCAAACGGCAATAAAGCAACAGACTGCAGAATTAGCATTTTTTCCCTGTGGGTTTTTGTGGCAATTGCCAAATAAGATACAAAAATTGAGCAGCAGCAACTCTCTTCAAATTGTATTTGACAAAATAATGATTTATATTTAATTTTGCATCAAAGGAAGTATAAATTTGAAGGAAAGCCTCATAGGCAATTAAATAATTCAAGACTGGAATGAAAACTGCCACTGCCTGTGCATCGTAGCGTTACATTTATTCCAAAGGGGCGAAGGAAGAGAAGAGTGCGGGTCAGTGCGGTAGCCCAATAGCCGAGTTGTGAAGAAGGCTTTTCTACTGAGTGCATGTCTGCACAGAGAAATGTACTGTATCCTGCTAAATGAGATAATGTCAAGAATAGGGAGGCCATTTTTGCATACGAAAGCAGAGTGCAGGAGACAATGGAAAACCTTCAATTCTGTGTTGGAAAATGGACATTTTCTGTGTGCAAAGTGTTACCCAGGCAACAGCAGCAGGACTTCTAAAAAGCTCCAGGAACCTGTATATTTACTTCTCTTCTCGCCTTCACACATGCACCTTGTGGCCTTGTTTTTTTGGCCAGGAGAATTTTTCACATCTTCCTAATGCAGGTGTAAAATACCTGGATTTAGAAGATGGCTCAAAACATTGCAAGTTAAGAAATGCTGCCTAAGGCTGGAGAAAAAAAACAAAAAAAAACACCACTGCAATTGTGTTGCTACCTATCAAAACAGGACATACTCCTAACCTCCTCTTCAACTCCCACATCCTCCCCCTCTCATCTCTCCATACCCCTCCTTTTTTCTCCCTCCATCCCTTTTCCTTCCCATCCAGTTCATGTCCAGGTTGGGATTTCCCCAGAGCTCCCCAAAAGAACCGGGTCGGTAAAGGCCCTGGCAGCGCAAGTTGAAAGCTCAGCTGGAGGTACATCACTGATCCGCTCTGATGCAAAGCTCAGCTCTTCTGCCTCTTCACTGCTTAACTATTTTCCATGGGAAAACAACAGCCAGGCTGATACCTGGTAACTGTCTGGCTGAATGACAAGCATTTGATCTCCATGCAGCGGCTGTATGAAGGAATAATTCTGTAACTGACAAGCTGATAATTGTCTTCTCCCTCTGGGAGTTATGGGGCTCTGCTGCAGATAGGCTACACAGTAGACAAACATCACAGAAGAGACACAAAAAACAGGGTCAGAGAGCTGTAGATCAGCCGAGTTTTGTTCACATGCCCAGTGGAAACAAAGTTGTTGTTTTTTTACTTAAATGCAGACAGTCTCACCCACTCTAGATCAATACCCCGATAATACAGTCTGTTAGCAGAACATTCAAATCATTTTATATAACTGCAAAATGATGGACATGTGTGGTCACTTTTAAATGCCTTAAAAGCAAACAATTATAGTGAGGCAGACACATTCACATGCCTCATGCAGGCTGCTAGTGGCGATTCCAGTGTGATGCAAAAGCCTCAGATGCTCCTACGTTCAGAGACTATTCAAATAACATTTCAATGTACGTTTGTGAGTCTGTCCACACAGGATATTTTGCATGCGCGAGGGGAAGGAGCAGTGCTATATTTGCTTTGCATACTGTCTGTCTATATGTCTATGTATGTGTGTGTGTGTGTGTGTGTGTGTGTGTGTGTGTGTGTGTGTGTGTGTGTGTGTGTGTGTGTGTGTTATTAAGCAAGTCAGAGTGATGTAAACTTTACGAGCACAATGCTTTGCAGGAGCCTATTGCATGTTGTGTCTGAAGCAAAATGGGGATGCTGTTGCTGCAGTATTTGGACTCGACTCAGAGATCTGCAACCAGCTGGGAGGAACCAGCATGTTTTAATTTCACTTTCCCAGACTGCTATGCCAACAATGTCCTGACAACAAGAAAGGGAATGTAAACACATACTTTTAGCTAAACCAGCCCAGAATCCTGTCCACCACAATGGCTCTCTGATAGCAAACCCTACTGAAGACTGCCTCTATGGAAATACATTCACTAACAATCTCTCCACTTCACCATCTTCACAATCCTATTTATAAAAAGGTGGAGAAGTAGTTAGCTGGCAACGGATGAGTAACAGAATAGTGAGAATGGAAATGTCTAGTATCTCCACCTCTCCACGCTGCCTGTCTTTTTGCTCACAGCTTCATTTCAAATCAAAGGCTTTGAACAATTGCTCACACAAACAGCTGACTGACAATCCCAAAGCAGCTTTTAGGTGCGTGAAGTTGTGAGAAGCGTGTGTGTGTGTGTGTGTGTGTGTGTGTGTGTGTGTGTGTGTGTGTGTGTGTGTGTGTGTTTCAAGGCCTGCAGCATATGCGCACATATCCATGCCAGACAGCAGTGTGAAGAGAGCGGGCAGCGGGCAGCTGGGTCACCACTAACCTTCTCTGACAGAAGGTCGTGGGACTCTGCGGTCTGTTGCTTTTTGACCTCCGTGTGTGGAATGAGGATGAGAAAACCACAGGCGTTTTCGAGGTCAGACAGCTTCTTCCTCAATCTCCATCAAGAAAAGGGTGTGAGGCAAGTATGCACATGCAAAACAAAAAAGAATAAACAGAGATAGACTTTTTTTTCCCTCATGGGACTGTCATAAAACAAAGAGCTGGATTAGCATAGCTGTAGCACACCTGCAGCACAGCACAGCCTCCTAAGAATCCCAGTGCCTTTACAGTCACAGTCTAAAGACACTGTTAGAGCTCAAGGGAAAAGTCTTCCCCAATCATGCGGATAGTGCTAATTAGCATTAGCCTACATGAATGTCATGCTTATTAATACCACACTGCAGCTGCATCATAAAGATGAGCTCCTACAAACAGTGTGGTGGTAACCCAACAAACGAGAACAACAATTATGTTTGTCGGCTTTCATTAACAAAGACAATCAGTCTCAATAACCACTAATGAGATCATGAGTCGCCATTGTTTTATTCAAACACTACCATATATCTGTAGTGCTGCTGCTGTCACTATTGCATATCCCTTCTTAAATTGACACCCTGGTGCTGCTCAGAGTCAAGAGTTAAGTGCTCTTTTAATCCAAAGAACAAAAGAATTTCAAAATCTTCCGTGTCGGACCGTCACATTGGAGACCTCATCAACAAAAGATTATTCCAGCAGAGGTATTTACATAAGCAATTTACTCACTGCCCTGCTTCCCAGAGGTGCCTTTGAGCAGAGTCGCGATTGTATCGCTCACATATCGTCCTCTCTGACTTTCACATACAAGAAGACAGAACGCCACTTTATAAGTCAGGGCACAGTGTGAATAGGCCGTGATGGAGTGGCCCACTGTAAAGTTGGGTCAAATATCAATTTATTTCTATACAGTTTATAATGAGGAAGTCTCTCTGGTTGTATTAGGTCACAGTGGTCAGTGTTGCATACCAATGGGTGGGACAGCTTTATTTTGTACCTTGGATTTTCAGGTAGGCTTTTTTATTTAAATTTAGAGATAATTTACATTTTTATTACAATATGCTGTATATATCAATATCACAGATTTATGCAAACCGTGATGAGAGATTTTATCCATTTCATCCAGTGGCACCACTATTAGAGAGTTGAAGATGTTGCGCCATGCAACCGACCCAGTCGCCAGTCAGTCTTGTAGATGGATTTGTTTGAACCTGACATGGTCAACAGTGAGTAAACCTATTATACGCTGTACAGTCATATTATAGCAATAATAATTGATATGGAAAACGGATGACACTGGAGATCATTTTGTTCTCATGATGTCTAGCTTTTTGTGACAAAAAAAGCATATAAGATTAAGTCACAGTACATATGAATGGAAAAGCTAAATCAAATATACTACAGTGCAGTCAAGTCCACAGTAATACTACATTTAATACTGTCCTGCCTCCTATACAGTCAAAACTGTGATATGAATATTTGGCAGTATTTGCACAATACCCTTCTAACAGGATTATCTGGTCAAAAACTGCGGTCCACACAGAAATACGGAATTTAGCATTAAAATGACTGGTTCATGAGAATGAGGCCCTAAAGTGCTGAGGCTTCTAAAAACAGCTTTATCCCCCACCACCCCCTTAACTGCATATTTGACCCCTCCTCACCTCTTCACATGGCCATATAACTCAGCTCAGCTCTACAAAACATACATGCTTATTCCATGTGTGTCTCCAGCCATTGATCCAGGAGTTGATTAATTAAAAGAGACACAGCCCCCCGATGATCAGTTAAGTAGTCAGAGGAGACAGTAAACAAGAATATATTTGAAAAAAATGCAAGACATGTTTGATTGTCTCTCTGGTCCAGCTACTCATTACAAATAAAACAATGAGACTTGAGGTCTTAATGTCCATTGTTGAACAGCAGTGTGCATCTATTGTTTTCTCCATGGTGAATCCTGTGTGTGTGCGCTCGTGTCTACCACGGCTCTGCTACTATCTGGGTAATTGCAGTGCGAACAAACTGGGCACAACAGAGAGTCTTGCTTTCTTGGGGCTCATTGACTCCCTGGATGTGCTCAGAGTCTGATCAATCTCAGCTCTTGACTTCTGGTGGTGTAATAAGGTTGTCACAAGCATCATTCAGAAAACACGGAGAGCTCATTTCAGGCAGAGAGCAGGCTGGTGTTGGAAAAGCGAAGAGGAACAAAATAAGGATTGTGGACTTAAACGGCATAAACGGGCCTTCTGAAGACACAACAAGGGAGGAAACTCCAGAGCCTGTGTCACTCCCGTGTACTATGCTGTTTGTGAGTGGCAGATATCGCTTTTCCTGTCATGGCCTTTCAGACCAAATGTTGTCTCTAAGCAGCTGCCAGGCAACCACTTGTTCCTGTGTGCCTTCTGAGATACTCATTGATTCCATGTTTAACGGACACCTCCACTTGAAAACCAGACAGCTTCTATATTCATAATTTTTCATGCAATGAACACCGTAAAATGGGAGAAGGATCGATTGATAGTGTAATATAGCTAAGAATATATATAAACAAAACAGCATTAGTCTCCACAAAAACTCCACAGAGCACTTCTAGAAATTAGAAAATTGTGGAGAAAATAATACGTATCAACAATTTCTTACCAATTCTACTGCTTCTTTCAACGTGTGATGACTTATTGGAGACACATTCAGGAAATCTGGACACTTCTTTACTTTTTATCTTGGCACAAAGGGTGGAGAAGTAGTATATGAATGCAAGTTTACACAAGCTCTATTGTGATGGCCGTTACCAATACATGCCAAGCACCCACGGTCAAAAGGAGCTAAGTGAGCCGACGCACTTGGCACCACATCTCACTGAGCCACCACGGAGAGAGATCTCCTCTCGAGACAACACACACTCCTATCAGCAACAATGACCTCAACACAAGGATGATGTCACAGCTCTCCATACATCCTGTTTAACCATGACCAGCAAAGCCCTCATTTCCCTGGGAACCTAACACCAATACGTTCCACCACGCAGATAAACTCTAAAAAGCACGCAGATATCCTTCTAGCAGAGCAGCCTCTGCTGTCCTCTTCACCTCAGAGATCCACTGGCTTTATCAGAGGAGACACTGGTCCGTTCTCTCAAATCACCGGGACAAAAAAGGTGTAACGAACTTTAAAATGTCAAGCCCTCTTGCTATTAACCCAGTGCATCGATCCAGCAGAAACAATAGGACTACTTATGAGCTTGTGTGTGTGTTGGGGGGGGACTGATCCAAGCGATTAGAGTTCCATCTGCATGTTTAAGATTGCATGGGTCCGGCTTTGAAAGTGAACTGTTTAGTAATTTGCTCGCTTTATTTGCCGTTCAGGGTTAATCTCCAACATCTGCAATAAGTGTTGAATTCTATTTTGGTTAAACTATGGCCTAATAGAGCAGAATTGTGTAATATATTACCTTTTCCACCAACAGAGTTTCTAAATGACTTGTATGCATGCATACATAAATAATTTACGAGCAATTATACTCAAATCAGTTGTGAGGGATCTTAAATGCTCATGCTTCACCATCATACATGAGAGATCTCATTCTCTAAAAATGGCACTCATTATACTTTACAGCAGATTTTTACCTGTGCATCTACAAATTTAAAACAGGACAATGGTCTTCCGAGTAAAACTCTAATTTCTGTATTTAGACAGATGCAATAATCCGTTAAGTTCTGCTGGCAGATAGGCGGGAAAGTTATAATGAGAAGCAGCCCATCTCACCCAGTTCCTCCTCAGTGAAAGAGGTAAGCCTGAGGCCGAGGGAATCCTCACATCACACAGTCCCATTCCTCGGAACAACTTCCCAGCCATTACTCAATCAGTAAACAGGACTTATTCATATAAAATGTTACCAATTCTAATTAAGAGCTGCATCACAGTTGACAGCTAAGTCAGCTTTTTCTCTCCTACTACCCGTCTTACAGTAATAATCCCCTCATGCTCCCCTCTACTGATGGTGATTGTTTTCTGCTTTTCACTGCACAATTGTAATTTATGGATCTGTCAGATTCGATATACCATATTGCTTTCAAATGAATAAAGCAGCACAATGTAGATAAGTGGGAGCATGACAGCAATACTGAGCAGAATGTATTCTGAGAATAGCTCTACTTAATTTTACACTGGACATAATCGGTACTCAGTATCAGCCAATACCCAAAGCCCAGGTATTGGTATTGGGACTAAAAAAGGTCAACTCTATTCATCAAAAGCGTAATTGTCAGTATCTACTGTCAATGCCCCTGAGCTCAGCCAGCATCCATCCTACTCTGCCACTTTCATTAATTCACCATGAACTTGTACAAACAAGGGTATAAACCATCAATACTCCCTGAAGGAGAGGTCAACCCCACGCCCTCCCTCTGCTAATTAGCTGCATATTGGAGAGTCTTGATATTTTGGAAAGTCCAATGAAACTGAACTCTGCAAAGCACACAACAGGTGAGATCAATATGCGACAGCAAGCAAATGCATCTTGTCCCCTTCCTCAGAGAAAAGAGTGCGGAGAGAATTCTGGTGTGTCAGCATCTTGGGAGGAGTCAGCACACCTCCCAGCAAAAGAAAGGAAGACAACCACACATGAGTGCACTCCGGTGAGATACGAGCAGCCCCATACTATGACCATTTGCAATTAAGGCCGTCCTATTTTTAAGGTTGTCTGGCCTGCAGACACAACAGACTCTCTCCCCCTCACATTCTTTATTCATTGTACTTTCGCTGCTCCTGTGTAATTTTCACCTTGCCAAGGATTTATGTAAATCAAGATGAAAAAATTTAATAAATTAATAAAACATGTTTTTCAAGTCCAAAGAAGCCCACAACAACAACAACATAAATAATACACATACAGTTATCTAAACTGCATAATTAACACTCATATGAAACTGTTCATTGATATTTGCAGCCGAGTGAATAGACTTAGTAATGCAATACTTAGTAGCTGCATGACCTGTCTAGGTGTGGGGCAGACAAACTGGTCTAGGCCCAAAGAAAATGACAGCAGAACACATCCATCTGGAAATGCTTTCACATAACTGTATTCTTTGACAGGTTTGGGCATGGCTCACCTTCATACAAGCTAGATCCGCCCAGTCTTATTTACACTGCTCATTTGGACCCAGCATTGCCACAGATTAGTTTTGCTGTCACAATGATGAGCCAAATCAATTAGCAATGCCCATCAAGGGACTGGTGTTGGAAATAAGCTTTGTTTATATACATGTGTACAGTACATCATACACTGCTTCTGTAGCTGTCAATTTTCTTTTTGTTTTTGCCCCTTACAAATAAACTAATAAACTAGATGAAATAACCCTTGCTGCCGATGACCTTCAGGTTCTCTATAGCAGCAGCCTCACCTGCCCTCCAGGCAGTGGATGCCACCAGCCAGACTTCCCAGAGATGAGAGAAGTGTAACCAAGCATTGCTTCCATCCATCATCACATTACACACGTTGGCCTAGTTTAATGTCCCTTTCAGACTTGACTGGGCCACACAGAAACATGGGAAGCAGCTAATTAGTCTATGCCAACAGATGAGGTTCACCAGTCATTTACCACTTCAAGGGTGAAATCCCTTCCAGAGTACTAATGAGGACTTTGTCCATCAGAATAGTCTCATCCATTACAATGCTACAGCATCTCTATAATGAACAGCAGATTACAGAAGGCCCTTCAATGTAGTAAGGGTTTAATTATAACTGTACTGTATATACAAACAAGGAGACTTCAGTTAGTGTCTATTATGGAACATTTTCCCTTCCAGGGCTTCCGGGACAGTTTTTCTGACCACAGGGCAAACAACCTGTGAGCGTGAGAAAGGTTACAGTGCTGAGCAGGTGCTGCAATTTGATGGACTCGGGGAAATCGAGCACAGGGAAATTAGAAGAAGAAAGCACAGGGAGAGACAGGACACGAACTAGCATATGCCTGGAGATCTAGCAGAGCTTAAGTAAGTCCCTGTTCCCATGAATTAGCTGAAAAAAAAAGCATGCAATCATACAGGGACAAACTACACAGCTGTTTATGGAGCACAAAAGCACCCGCAGTAGAAAGTGCTGTTTGAATGTTGTTCTTGAAGCAAGTAACAAAAATGTTAAAATCATCAAGAAGCTATGAGATTTTGTAATGGGGTTATCACTATACAATATCCAACATAATGCAGTATAATGACCCACTTTAGTCAGTGAGATGTTGTAATATTGTGAGAATGTTATCACTTCAGTTGCTGCAGCCTTATATTTGCACTGCTTATGTCACCAAGAAATATGGCAACACAATCTCAGGCTTTGGCTCTACCATCTCACAGATCTGTCAGCCTAATTATAATGGAAACAGCAATCAGAATGAGGGAAACTCTGTAGGAAAAAAATATCCATGAAAAGGGTGCAGCTGAACAAATTCACCACTCTTAGTTTCAGTGCGGAACGCTTGCCAGGTCAGCCACACAGCTCCCGGACCATAACAGACATTGGAAATTACTCTGGCCACATGCTCGCCAGGGTAAGCTGACAGGAGCCCTGTCAGAAGCACGCCACTAAAGCCATCAGCATTTCATCACTGTGCCAAGATGACAACACACACTGGTTATTTTGTTTGATGGTGAGAGAATCCGTAACATTTTCACTACACCACCATGAGATGCCAGCAAAGACAAAGGCAGAGTCTCACAGGTAGGAATGAGATGTATAGGTCTGCTCGCCATTAAGTTCAAGGGAGTGAGTATGCATCTACATACTGGCATGGCTCATGAGTTGGCCAGTCTCACTAAGGCCAAGTACCCAGTTACAGCACCCGTTTTCCTCACAATACTACTTTTCCACTGTTTTTTGAAACAGGAATTATTATTATTATTCATTGCGGTCAAATGATCAAATGATTCACTGCTATATGTTTTGCTTTTGTAAGTCCACCTTTCACCCTTGTCCCCGGCCTAAACACAAACAAATGAGAGCAAACAGCAGTACTAAAAGGGACAGACTGCTTTACTAAAACAAAACAAAGGATATAATGCTGTAGCAACATGGCCTCTTTTCTGGAAAAGAATTCCCAATACAAATAACACAAACACATAGGTGTCACGGGTTGTGACAAAGTCAAGATTTTACTGGGCACTGAAGGGCAAATACATCAAGGGAAATGCAGTAACTCCAGTAGGAGTATCTAGGAATTGGTCTAACTAAGATCGGTTGCCACTGGAGCAGAGTGAGCCAACATGCCTGCCTGGAAATACAAGATTGGTTGCCTCTCCTCTATTTCCTGTTTATTGCTCTACAGCCCACTATCTAAGGCTAATCCGAACACTGAAGAAGTGGGAAGTCAGTAGTGGACTGAAGTACTCAGTTGTTTAGCTTATTGGGGATAGATATGAAACTGGTTTATAGCCATATTACACTGTAATGTTTCTGAAAACATTTCTGAATGATTATTGGTCCAAAACAAACATATGTTCAAATTATTGATGTTTCAGTCAACCTTTTTAATAGCAATATTCTATACACTTTATTTATTTTATAGTGTTATATTGCTGATCTTATTTTAACAGGGTCCACTTTGATGTGATCCTTCCCTAAAGTTTACCTTCCCATGACTTCAATGAATTAGTTCCTCATGTCTTTTACTGTAAAAGCTAAAAAGCACTTTATACACACACTGTATAGCCAGTCTGGTAAAGGTGCCACTTAACCCAACCCAGCTTATACTGTATGATAATGTACAAAGTACACACATGTAAAGTCCACTAGTAGGAACACGGCTTGGTATGTGGAGTGAATATCCAGTAAACCAATATATCATTTTGGAAAAACCATCCCATTGACTTGAAATTCTATCTTAGCAACATATAGCCCTCCAAGAGTGTGTGAAACCCCGCAGGAAAACTCAGATCAATTTCCTCACCCACTAAAGAAAACCCTCTAAATTGGACTTCATGCCCATTAAAACTGCTTCATTGTACAGATAGGAATCCAATATCATTGAAAAGATGGAACAGTACAGCTGCTCTGACCAAAGATTATTAAGATTCCTCTCCAGCAGAGGTAGCGGACATGATAATGATAAGATCTGAGAGCAGACATGCAGGTTGTCATCATAAACCTCTAGTGTCCTAAACAGCCAATCCAGCTTTAGCACCGAAATGCCAGGTCTTATTTTCCATACAGGAGAGGGCTACACATCTGTCAATCATCAGACTCAAAAGTGAAGAATTAAATCAATTATTAGCCTTGCCCACATAAATGACAACTAGTGTGACATTCCTGCCATCCTTTCATGTCAAAATGTTTGGTCCTCTACACACAATCTGCCTCTTTCCACGTTCAGTCATATATGTAAATGTGAGATCATAAATGGACTAAGAAACCAATTTGTCCATAAAGGGCAGGATTACATCAATTAAACTGACAGTATGGACAGGTTTATCAATCATTCCACCATCTTATCACCTTTCTAGCAGACCACAGTCACAAGCTGACAGTCACTCTCTTATCACACTAATCCGGATGACTTCAGCACTGAGCCCGTGAAGGCAGCAGGGATAAATTAGTTTACTCCTACACTGATTGGATTAAAAGCCAGGAGTGGGCCTCGACCCCCTGGCCCCAAAGACTACAGCCACCAGCTGCTTGGCTTTAATGAACATGTTGGCTTAAGTGGAAATAAATAACTAAAAAAAAGACATGATTTGATCTTTTGCTCCCAGATTCATCATGAAATCCTGGATTTTACTTGTGGAAATTTTAACTCATTGTGCTCATGCTATAGAAATCCCCATTTTAACCTGTTATTTATAATCCTTTTACAAGGGCTGTTTATTCGTAATGACTCAACTCCCCTGCCACACTTCAAAACAGCAGAATTTTATGACAGCTGACTCAATAGTAATATTGTGCAGGTTAAATGTGAGCCATAGAGTCCATAGTGTGCCCTGGGGAGTTGACCTATCATGACCGCACCGCGTTATAGAAGCAGCAAAGCCGTTGGGTCAGCTCACGGCTTGAAACTGAGTTCCTGACAGCATATTTGTGTCTAACAGACGCTACATGCTTGATGGCAACTCATAAGTATGTGTCCCACTGCAGCTTTATAGACACAAGTCTAGAAACGGAGAGTTCCCACACTGCGGTGAAGGACTCAGAAATGCATACAGAGGCTTGACTGTCACATGGTGACAGGCCCGCGTTAGGGGCTGCAGCAGCAACGCTCCGATGGACGAAGACACAATATGACAGGCAAACAAAACTACAAGCTGGGCAGACCAAAATAAAAAAAAACTTATTAGGGCCAGCTCTGCCAAGACACAGTGAGCCGCAACTCACTCTGTTAAATCACTTAAGGTTTAAATAGGCCTAGTTATTTCAGAAGAGGGGAGAATATTTCCTCTCCCCGGGGGTAAATGTGTTCTATTGTAACAGTTCACAGTGGGTGACAGCACCAGGGGCCGATGTGAAGATGTGGACCAAGCAGGTCTATTCTGACAGCCACTTAACCTCCTGGCCGCTCTGTTTCACAGGAAGGAGAGCCTCATTTAATTTCACAAGGCCTGTGGCAAATGTACTAATGTTGGTGCGAGGGGGGAGCAAGACAGGAAAAAAACACGAGAAAGAGGTAATCCACAAGACAAACAGAGTGTAAGAAAAAGAAACACAGAAAGAGAGTAAATTGTGTTGCGAAAGATGACTCACAGCAGTATCCCTAGCTACAGTGAAGGGGCCGTTCTCCCCTGGGCTGTAATGACTTCCTCGTTCTTTAGCATAAGTCCATCCTGTGCCTCACCTTCCTCAGGCAGCTGCTTTAAAGGCTCAGAGTTCGAGCGGAGGGAGTGTATCACAGAGGCAGGAACAAGATGGTCAACTATTGCACTGTTGTGACAATTTCATAAACACAATTACCTTCCTGTCACAGAGAGCATTCTTTAAGGCTGCATATATTGCTATAGGGGCCATGTAAAGGACCTGCATCAGCTTACAGGAAAACCCAGGATCTCCCAGCTGAATGGGGAAACACCCACAGGGAGGGGAGAAACAGCAGGCCAGTGGAGAGTCTGACATCATCTAAGTGTGGGCTTCCATGTTTTTATGAAGTCTGGTGTGTGTGTGTGTGTGTGTGTGTGTGTGTGTGTGTGTGTGTGTGAGAGAGAGAGAGTGAGTGAGAACAGTGAGTGTCTCTCACGCACAACTGTAGTTTTCCTTCTCTAGCTTTTGGGCATACATGCATTATTCTGAGTTGCTGCTGCTGCTGCACCACCACACAGACGCTGCGGCTGAACACACCGTGCAGAAGCAGAGAGATGAGGGGAGACATCATTCACAGGCTGTCAACCAAACCTTCCCCAAGCTGCAGCTTCTTAAGAGCTGCTCACACCAGATATCCTTGTTGCAGAAGCACAACACCACCCAACCCCGGCCGTCGGCGATGAGACGTACCTCAACATATACTGCAGAAATAAACCAACACCTTCTGCTTGACCGCATTCAAAGCCACACACAACAATCTGAACAGCACTGGCTTGAAAAGACAAATATGCCTGCAAAGTTGAAGGACACGGGGGGGGGGGGCGCTTTGAGATGTGGGGCATTAAATGTAAAAAGCAGGGGAGTCTGAAGGCTAGTTACAGTAATCGGCGGGGCAGCGCCAGTGGGCTGATGGGCTCCCCAGAAAGCGCTCCAAAAAACTGCATTGCCTCTGTCTGTCAAAGCTCTACGTCCCACTGCGGATTAAAATAACCACACGACACCGGGTTGGTCGGGACACATATCGTGACTCATCGTGTGCCTCACCTCTCTGTGAAGCGCAATCGGAAGAAAAGACATGCATGGAAAATCTTGAGGCTAGTTAGCTTCACTTCCTTAGCCCCAGCCGCCACCGCCGCTTTCTGACTGGTCCAGCCTGCCTGCCTGCCTGCCCGGGTCCCACACCTCTCCCTGTGCGCACAGATGTCCCGGGACTTACCGGTCTAGTGCTCTGGTGATGTCGCTGTGAAGAGACAACAAGTGCGGGGAGGCTCCCGGCCACCGCTCCGCTGCTCCGGGACAACAGGAGTACTGATCTGCACACTTTCGCAGCCATCTCTGTAGTGAAAGCTCGCCGGGAAGGAGACTGCTGCAGGCGGACCGAGACGCACCGAAGGGAAGAGGGAGGGTGGGTGGTGGGCGGGTTGCGGGGCTGGACTACGGCTTCATACCACACATGCCCAGTGTTGCACCAGTATGCACAGATAATACACGTTTGTGTTGCCCTAATTCAAAACAAACATGAACAGACTGCCCTTCGCCGCAACAACAAAACCACCCATCACTCAGTTACTCTGCGGAAGGTCACAAAAGTGCCACTGGCATATAATAAATGTATTATGGTGTATGGTTGTGATAGGGCAGTGAAAGGGGAGCTAAATGAGGACATTTCTTAATGTAATGTAATGTAATTGCGCGACATTTCTGTCCACAAATTATCTCCAACGTGTAATGAAAGAAAAATCACTTCACTTCCTCTCTCTACTATCTCCAAGCATATCTCAATGAAAGAATGCGGCAAGATTAATGTGATGAACCCTACAGTCACACAACAGGAGATAAAAAAAAGTCTCTCTTTCAAGTCTCTACTGGATTGTTATAGTGATTTTTGAACAGTACAACTCACCCAGCCTTAAATTCCTTGGCGATAAACCTACAATCTGCCTGACCTGTTTTTATTGTTTCTTTCCTTTGCTCATCCTGTGTATAATCTATAACAGATCATGCCCATACCTGTTTGTAGCTGTAAACTGGCTTGCTCAACCACATACTATTATAACAAAATGTGGCACTGATAAAGCTGACTCACACTCCAAAGGTTTCCAGCGATCTCAAACAGACAGACTCAGTAGGCCTATAACTTGTCTGAACTCTGTGTTAGGCTACATCTTGGCAGAACTGATGTCACTGGACACACCATCTATCCCCCTATAATTGTGTGTCTAATATTAGCTTGTCCTCCGGTCAGTCTTGTGACTAAATCCCAAAAGAGCAACCTACAGGATCAAATCTGATAGAACTGACAGGTGACTTTTAAACAGCATGGGCCACTTCCTGATGTACAAGCATTTTGTTGCATGTCTACTGTTTTGGTACACCTCCCAAATGGCAGAACATGAGGGAAAGCAGTCAAGTAGCTTACAAGGTGGTTTTGTTTTCTTCTGGAATCAACTAATGTAATATGAGGAGTGCTAATGGGTCTGTTTGGTCATTGAATGTCAACGGACTCCCCTCGGAGGAATGTAACCAAGCCTGTCATATAATATGGTCTACCACACCTGTGTTGGTCAAGGGAGAAACCAGATAACATAGAGTAACTTTTGAATTGTTAATGTACAAGAGCAAACACATTTTGTAACTTTCACTGTAATTCATATGATGCAATTGCTTCATATTATGGCTCAAACTTGAGAAATGAACAAATAGATAGATAAGACAAAAAGCAAATAGAGATTTGTTTGTTTTGTTGTTCATTGTGCTTGTCTTCTGTTTGTCTGTGAAATACAGTAGTAATATATCATTGCTCCAGAACCCATCCCAGTTCCTTCTGTACTTCTTCAGGTGCAGTGCATCAGGCTGTGTGGGCGATCCAATTTAAATGCAAATTGTCAGCCATGGACAAGGATCTGCTCAAGGCCTTGAGGCTGCATCGATTCACAAAGCTGCGAATCTCTGTGTGCTGCCAAATACTACCAGGCACTGGTTCACACAAACCTTCATGGTACGGCTGTGACTGTATCAGGGCAGCACGCATTTCCACATAGTGTGTCAGCAGTGTAAACAAAAGAAGCTGCAATAAAGCGAAAAATACCTGCAGGTTTTATATTTCATCAGATCACTTGAGTTATGTGCAATAGTATGCTACGTGATTATGTTTGTTCTTTGCTTTGTGTTTACAATGTTAAATTGGTGTAATCAGCTCAACAGGAGAAGCCATACAGAGGGTGATTACAGTTGTATACTTATATCAGACCTAATTTTTGGATCCTAATGTACTGTAGCTATAGTATATGCTACATGATTGCAGTAATTGGATTTACTCAATATCTACTCTTACTACTTTTCAGAAGTATATTCCACATTCATGAAAAACAAAAACTCTTCAATAAAAATAGTAAAATAAAAGGACACAAATAATCCAGTCATATACATATAAAATGTGAAATCAGCAATTTCTGACCATAGTACTGGTGGCACAAAGGTGTTCTTAAATATATCTCCAAGTGGTCACTTTGAGTACAAAGTTAATTTTGGACACACACTGATTTTCATGTAAATGGTGCCTCATAAATTGCCATTTCAAATGTTCTGAATTCAGAGATTCAATATGAGCATGACAAATTCAAATGAATCTAGATTTAAGTGATTCATATATAATCTCTGCTGACACTAATCTTTAAAAAAAAAAAAGTACAGTCCACCAACTGTAAAAAGAGAGTTGTGTCTATCCTGTAAGACAGAACTGATTTTAAAATCTCTGCACCCATATGTCAAGGTCAGAGATGGATCATCTGAGCAGAGTACAAAAAGAGGTGTGTGTGCATGCTTGCATGCATGCCTGTGTGCATACGTTTGCGTGCATGTCTGTACATGACTGAAATGTCTCCTTGCAGCAAGAAAGAGCCCCTCCCAAGGTTCTACAACAAAGGTAATGCCCAAAGCAAGCATGGGTGCGTAATTTTTATTTTGTCACACCACCAGTCAGGCCATGTAAATACAGACCTTTTTTTTCAGACTGCCTTTATCTGCAGGGCTTTACCTGAGGCACACTTCACCATTATACAGGGGTAAAGCTTGTGGAACAAGTTTCACCACAGTTGTCATTCTACGAAGCAACTCAGCCAGGACTTGTTTTGGTAGTGCAGAAACTGCTATAGTCTCTGTGAGGCCAGCACTCCCAAATGGACTTACGTTACTTTACTGTGTTCTTAATGTGAGACACCCTTAAACAGTGTGAGAGTAAACTGTCATTATGTACTCTAAAACAGTTGAGCTGTGGAGGCTCTTCTGCAGGCCTGTCTTATCTCCTGCTCCACCTCACAAAAGCAGAATGAATTAGCAATTATATCAAATGCTGCTGCATTGCAGCATGACAGCTGCACAGTATATCTTACCAACAGTTACAAGTTACAAGCTCAACCTTCAACCTTCAACTTTCAATTAAGTCAGACTAATGGGAAATGTTAGAGTGAGAGAGTGAAAACTTGAGTTAAAGTACAACATGTCGATTCTCTTAAGGTTTACATGACTGTTAGCTGATCTTTAAGGCCTTCTAAAATGCTAGGGCACTAAACCCTACACCACAGTGACAGATCTAAAAAAAAACCTCTGGTCCCTTACTATTTTGCAGC
>NW_024044705.1:0-25000 GCF_014851395.1 Micropterus salmoides
CATCACAACAACAGCATGTCTTGGTGAACTAAAAAGCGAGCTGTGTGTCCGTGGGCAAGTCATTAAACGTTACCTGACTGACATACACATCGCGGCTGGCACTGCTGGATAGTGTTGTGTGGCTCGTCTATTATTTTTAATGCGAATTTCTTCCCTGCAACACCGGCACGTGTGGAAGAACGGACCGCGGTGAAGTTATTTCTTTCTAAGTGGATATTTCTTTAACCTTGGACATTCGATAGATGTTGAAATCCAATTTCAAACTAACTTCACTGCGATGCAAAGCGCCGTTCCCTCACCAAAACATTACGGTAAAATTTGTCCCCACAACGTGACTGGCAAAAACAGTTTAGTAATATATAAATATAATTTCTAACAGAGTTGAGGAGAATACACAAGCGGCCCCACCTAAACCATGTAGTGCATGTCAGCTTTAGCAGAGCCTATGGCCTAGCTGGCAATGATTTTTGCAGCTTTATCTGTAGTAGACAAGGCACCTCACAATCGAGTTGGCAGTGACAAGGCCCACAGTGTAGAGGGGCTAGTACAAAATAAGCCCAAAGAGACTCATTTTTTTAGACGAACTGAAAGATTATTAATCTTCAAACAGTGAACAGTCTTAACATTAAAGCAAAATTTAACCTTATCTAGATAGGTGAGAACAGGCATTTGTGTTTTGTGCAGGGCAGTGGGAAGGGTGAGGAAAATTCAACCATGTGCAAATATTCTGGAATCTGGAGCAAGCAGTTACACATGTAATGCCCGTTGTCTTGTTTACATTTACTCATTAGCTGATGCTTTTATCCAAAGCGACTTACAATTGCTATACATGTCAGAGGTCGCACACCTCTGGAGCAACTAGAGGTTAAGTGTCTTGCTCAGGGACACATGGGTGCATGTGTCACAGTGGGAATCAAACCCGGGTCTCTCACACCAATGGCATGTGTCTTATCCACTGCCCCATCTACTTATAAAACAGTCCTGTCAAGTTCTGCGTGTTTCACCACAGAAAAAAAAAAAACATAATGGAGGAGAAATTGATCCTTGCTGTCTAGAGTTTTCTCATTAGCCGTGATGCATCTTTTCTTGAGCACAGAGACTGGTCCAAATGTGCAGCAGCACGGAAGAAAGCCTCTGAAATCACAGGAAGACAGAAAAAAATCTGTAATGCCGTTGAAGAATATGACATCAGCCAATGAATAGCAGCTCTCTTCACTCGTTCTCTACCCATGGAGAGTTTCATTGTAAAACTTTAGATATTTATTTTTATTCCAATATATCTATCTGGCTTGTGCAGATATGGCAGATTTACCTTAAGTCACCAAAACTTTGAAAAGCCCTGACCTAAAATATAAACTCTGTAAAAGTACAGCAGCTGCTCATGTCGGCATCTTTCTTTTTGAGCTGTAGCCTTGGTACTTGCTCGTATAGCAATGTAAGGATAAAAGTTTTTCCTTTGAAAACTCAAGATTCAAGTCCCATCCGAAGGTGACACTTGTCCTCTAAGCTACACTCAAATAGTTTGAAGTGTGTCCAGCTCTTGAGTACACACTGCGCCACCAAATGTCATTGTATTTTGAAGGAGCATCAGTTGAGATTAAGCACGAAATTTAAAATGGAGTCTCTTGAAAAAGAATACCTAATAACTTACCATAGCCCAAAATGCAATGCAGACTTTTCTGTTACTTGAACTTTATCTGCCATGAATTTATCTGACGCCATTATTTATTTCCAAATGCTGTTATACGGAAATACGGAAATGCTTTTCAGCAGAGATGCAAGGATCAGATTGATCCAGGGTCACTTCTCTTCACCTTCAGCCAACTGACAAATGTCAGACAAACTGCAACCTCTGAGATACCAGAATATGCACAGCTGCTGACCTCAGGTTTAACACGGGTGACAGGGAAGTATGTCCACTCTCTTTCTATCTCAAATTATTCTAATAATGTGCAAAAAAAAGTGTACTAAATATGTGCAAAAAAGCACAAAAAGCCTGCATCATGAGCCATAATTCAAAATGGACTTTTAATGTTATTCCTTTCTATATATATAGTGTCATTTGTCCCAGTGTGTTGCACTACTGGCATGTAAGCTGCTCCTTCACTAGACAGCAGATGTTAAGATGAGTGCTTGCACAGCACTGCGCGCACACACACTCTTATTTCTTACTGTAGACCTGTCTGGTCCATGAAAGGACTGGATTTCAGTGGAACTTTCTGTTGCTGCAACAGAAACGTTCATTCAAAGATGTGTTTTTGAAGGCAGTATTCATTTTGTTGTCTTGATTGTTAAATAGCACATGCTTAAAACAATCTCAAGTTTAATTTAAAAGCTAGTTGCAAAATGAGAGGCATTGTGGCATTTTGCGACTATAATCCGAATAGTCGATTATTCATCTCAATCAACTATCAAAATAAGTTGCAGCCCTAACTACCAGACAGTCAAGTCAGACAGGAGCAACCCAATCAGTAAATAATAACCAATAATACAAAGAAAATATGGTGTAAATATTTCCCTCCAAGTGGTGAATATTTCAAAGGTTTGTGAATCTGATCAATTATAGACTTTTATGATCCATTCCAGCTTCTCTAAGCAGCCTCTGATGAAATTACTCTTAATCAATATGTCTATGAACAGCCTGGTTAACTGATGCGTCGTCATGAAATAGGTGATGCTAGAGGCTTGGTGATGTGATCACTATCAGGGCTAGCACAATTGTACCAGGTAAGCTAACTACTAGCCAGCCCAGAAAAGGCTTGTGCTAGTTAGTCAAAATAGCGCTCTTATCTCAGGTTGTATAATATAATGAGATACACCGCTCAAAAAAATAAAGGGAACACTTAAACAACACAATGTAACTCCAAGTCAATCACACTCCTGTGAAATCAAACTGTCCACTTAGGAAGCAACACTGATTGACAAT
The DNA here is from genome assembly GCF_014851395.1 of Micropterus salmoides. Lineage (NCBI taxonomy): Eukaryota > Metazoa > Chordata > Actinopteri > Centrarchiformes > Centrarchidae > Micropterus > Micropterus salmoides. Next base: position 2,927 of record NW_024044705.1, read on the forward strand.
CAATTTCACATGCTGTTGTGCAAATGGAATAGACAACAGGTGGAAATTATAGGCAATTAGCAAGACACCCCCAATAAAGGAGTGGTTCTGCAGGTGGTGACCACAGACCACTTCTCAGTTCCTGTGCTTCCTGGCTGATATTTTGGTCACTTTTGAATGCTGGCGGTGCTTTCACTCTAGTGGTAGCATGAGACGGAGTCTACAACCCACACAAGTGGCTCAGGTAGTGCAGCTCATCCAGGATGGCACATCAATGCGAGCTGTGGCAAGAAGGTTTGCTGTGTCTGTCAGCGTAGTGTCCAGAGCACGGAGGCGCTACCAGGAGACAGGCCAGTACATCAGGAGACGTGGAGGAGGCCGTAGGAGGGCAACAACCCAGCAGCAGGACCGCTACCTCCGCCTTTGTGCAAGGAGGTGCAGGAGGAGCACTGCCAGAGCCCTGCAAAATGACCTCCAGCAGGCCACAAATGTGCATGTGTCTGCTCAAACGGTCAGAAACAGACTCCATGAGGGTGGTATGAGGGCCCGACGTCCACAGGTGGGGGTTGTGGTTACAGCCCAACACCGTACAGGACGTTTGGCATTTGCCAGAGAACACCAAGATTGGCAAATTCGCCACTGGTGCCCTGTGCTCTTCACAGATGAAAGCAGGTTCACACTGAGCACATGTGACAGACGTGACAGAGTCTGGAGACGCCGTGGAGAACGTTCTGCTGCCTGCAACATCATCCAGCATCACAGGTTTGGTGGTGGGTCAGTAATGGTGTGGGGTGGCATTTCTTTGGGGGGCACAGCCCTCCGTGTGCTCGCCAGAGGTAGCCTGACTGCCATTAGGTACCGAGATGAGATCCTCAGACGCCTTGTGAGACCATATGCTGGTGCGGTTGGCCCTGGGTTCCTCCTAATGCAAGACAATGCTAGACCTCATGTGGCTGGAGTGTGTCAGCAGCAGTTCCTGCAAGAGGAAGGCATTGATGCTATGGACCGGCCCGCCCGTTCCCCAGACCTGAATCCAATTGAGCACATCAAGGACATCATGTCTCGCTCCATCCACCAACGCCATGTTGCACCACAGACTGTCCAGGAGTTGGCGGATGCTTTAGTCCAGGTCTGGGAGGAGATCCCTCAGGAGACAATCCGCCACCTCATGAGGAGCATGCCCAGGCGTTGTAGGGAGGTCATACAGGCACGTGGAGGCCACACACACTACTGAGCCTCATTTTGACTTGTTTTAAGGACATTACATCAAAGTTGGATCGGCCTGTAGTGTGGTTTTCCACTTTGATTTTGAGTGTGACTCCAAATCCAGACCTCCATGGGTTGATAAATTTGATTTCCATTGATAGTTTTTGTGTGACTTTGTTGTCAGCACATTCAACTATGTAAAGAAAGGAGTATTTAATGAGATTATTTCATTCATTCAGATCTAGGATGTGTTATTTTAGTGTTCTCTTTATTTTTTGGAGCAGTGTATATAATATATAATACAGTCATTATTCTAGAAATGTGTTTCAACGACTCCCGCGTCGCCTTCAGATACTAAACTTATCTACATTGGAGTTTCAGGAAGAATAGCTGTTCTAGATTAAGTTCCCTTCATCCTGGTTTAATGTCTTGAAATGGTCCCTAAATATTTTAAACATTATTATTATTATTATTATTTTGGACCTCTAACTGTGTCAGTGTTAATGCCTTCCTCTACTCGTTCTGCTACACAGCACCGCAGATGTGACTGGACATTTGTAATTTTGCTTTGCATGGTTATAATTGTCCAATTACTTCTGGTTTTCTGGGTCAAACCTGTTTTTCTCTTGGTTAAAACAACAGAAGTGAACTGGGTTTATCTTAGCAAACATCTGCACAGCGGCTCTGTCCGGCCCTGTGGTGTAATAATCTACATTACAACAACATTAGACCACGGACTTCTGGGACTGTGTGTGCATGACATGTGGGGTTTATGAAAGCAGAAATGATTCTTTTTCCTCCTCCTCGTCCTCAGCTCTTCATCCTCCCTCTGTCTCTGTATCTCATTCTTTCTCTGCCTCGCTCCCTCGTCTCCTCTGTATTGTCCTATGAAGGCCGAAGCCCAGCTGTATTCCCGTGGGGCAGAGTAAACAGATGTAGCCGGCATAGAGGAAGAGGCCGAGATGAGCAACCAAAGCCCGGCTGCCTTCTGCAAATTTGACTCTCAAATGGAAAATGAGGAAATGTAAAAAAAAAACAAAAAAAACAAATCCTTATTGTACACTATGTGAGTCATCAGGGCCATTATATTTCCCTCCTTCCCTTTGTCTTCCTCTTCTTTATGCTTCACAGGACATTTTGTATATTTTAATATTTTGTTTCATATGTTAATATTTGTCCATGGCAAGTAAGACATATTCCTCCGGGAAGATGAAACTTGTTCTCTCTCTAATTTAACAGTAAGGACTGCATTTGCTATTTTAATGTTTAATGTAGGGATGTTAATATTAATTTGACCAGAGGCATTTTTTGTAAAGCAACGCTTCTTAATGGCTTTATTCTGTAATGTATGGGAAAGCTGAATTGTGCTAAATAATAAATACACGCACACTTTACTGCTGCGTAAAACATGTAAAATAAAATGTTCACCAACTTAAGCTTGTGTATCTGCATGTATATATCAAGACAATATACTTGCACCTACATCAATTGCATTGACCTTGTAAACATTGTGTATGTTTATGTGTGCACAGAATATACTAATATAGTGTATACATTTTTTTCACTTTCGTACTGGTTTAAACATCTCTTAGAATATACTACATGTTAAAATATAGCCAATATATAGCATTAAATTAGGTGTAAGTGTAATGTGTATACTTTTCCACTATAGTGCCCACATGATGAAACAAGTAGTGTCCACAGCTTTACTTTCTGCTAACAAGCCCACAAGGTCATATTTTCACAAACTGCCTCCTTATTTATGTTCTCTACTTATTTATGTTGTCTACCTACTCTACCACTCTACTGAGTGTTTGCACTCTCATCTTGGTTTGAGCTACAGTCACTTTAACCTAGATTATTTTATAAGCATAAGCATGGAAGAGAAAATGCACATGCCCACTGCTGATTCATTGTTTGATGTCATTTGCTGTTTCTTTTAAGTTTGTTCTTTGGTCTTTTATGTTATGCTGCTGTCTTGGCCAGGACTCCCTTGAAAAAGAATCTCAAGGGGAATATTCCTGTTAAAAATTATACAAGATAAACAACAAAAAACAAACAATTGCAATGCGCTGCTTCAATGCTGTGCCAGTAGGGGTTGCTACAAGCAACACAACACCCAACACAAATAAACAGATTATTAGAATAAAATATAATAAACATGATCAGGCCCTTATTCAAACCAAGATTAAAACAATTAATATTTGTTAGCAGTGACCAATTACAGCTCCAACTGTGTCTACAATTGAGCACCTATGACTAAGAACTCTACTTGTTAAATGCTAATAATTATTTGCAATGCCCAAATTCGTTGTTCCTCCATTACGCTATATAGTGTATAAATCATAGGTGTCCAAAATCACTCCCTTGCACCCTCATTCACTGTTCCCTACATAGTCAACATACATGACATTATAGTGATTAGATTTCTGACACTTCGATCAATCATCATCATGCACCTTTTGCTCCTCTGCAGAGATTTAATTGCAACTTATAGGGCTTAAAGTTTCCAATTTCCATACTCAAATGAATTGCTGTAAAAGTAATACAGTGCAAAGGATAGCAAGCAGGAAGTTACTTTGAACACAGCTGTTGGTATATTTTGGTTAAAATGACGAACTGCTATGAGTCACTCAGAAGTGAATGATGTCACTGTTGTGCAAACAGGAAGTGTGTGTGTGTGTGTGTGTGTGTGTGTGTGTGTGTGTTTGTGTTCTAAAATATTCTGACATACCTGTGTGTCTTGTGTGTGTGCCGGTGTGTCTAATTATAGTGAGTGCTTTGCGGTGCATCTCAGTGTGATCGGTCCTCACTGAGTCTGACATTCACATCAATAGAAGCCTGACGATGATGGATTCCCCTCCACTGCAACGCCAAAACACACACACACACGAAAACACACACTTTTGCAAATGCACTCTGCACATGTACATCCACTATCATTTGTTCTGGATCTCTCAGTTACTTACGCACTCACTCTCACACACAAATAAACACACACATTTTGTCCGTGTACACACACAAAAGCATGCAGCAATTTCTTTCTCTCACACACACACACACACACACACACACACACACACACACACACACACACACACACACACACACACACACACGTCACCTTAATTATAATTCGGTGCTGTTGTTGCACAGAGGACGGCTCGTGACTGCTGAATGGTTGGGGATAGAGAAAAACAGGGCAGTCACCCAACACACTGAAATCCACACACATACACACCATGTTTACAGTAGCAGGAGCAAAACTGTACAGTAAGCCTCTCGAAGGCTAAAGATAGTTTTGCTGAATTGCCTGGAAGTGTTGCTGGCAGAATCATTTTAAATTTGTTTTCAGGTGCTTGGCATTTCAGGCAGTCCTCAACCTCCCCCTTGCAACAAAAAACATTTGGTTTGTTCCACCTCTTCATCCCAATTTGTTAGCTGCTGCTTTCACAGCACAACTTTGACCACAACATATTTTGTCTTATTTTCTAAGTTATCTGAATTAATCACTAACCTGCACTAGACAACACTTTAGACATTCGGCAAGTCACCAGCAAAAATATAAAATACATTTTGGAACAGCAGAGTGTCCTGAGATTGTCTAAACTCCCCTCCTTAGCACAAATAAGGTTTTGGTGATGATACTGACATCTTTTCTACACAGAGGAAACACAGAGTCAGAACTTACAGCATGTACAGTTGCTTGAGTCTCTAACAATGTTAGCCACATGTAATGTACTAGTAATTAAATATTTGACATGTTTCTGATTTCTGTGGCTGACTGGATAAATACAGACCATAGAGCTGTGCGATATGACGATATCTAACGTTTACAATTATGCTCTATCGTTTATTTTTTTGTGTCGCAAAGTCCACATTTTACCGTAATGTTTTGGTGAGGGAATGGTGCTTTGCACCTCGGTGAAGTTATGGGATGTCCTACTTGAAACTAACTTCACCACAGACTGTTCTTTCACACATGCATGTTTTGCATTAAAATTAATGGACATACTTGCCCACTTTTTAGTTCACCAAGACATGCTGTTGTTGTGATGTTAGCTGTAGCAGCAGGAGAGCTGTGAGTGTCGCTGTCTGGAGCTGCTGTGCTGCTCTGGGACCGTCTCGTCCTCTCATGTTAGCTTTACAGCAGCAAGTAGCGTCAGTTTGCTAAACCACAACCTACCTAAAATTAGTTACATTACTTGCTGTGTAGTTGTACACTCTATCATGGTAATAGTCATGGTTTTGGATTTCTCCAGAATCCCTTAGGCTACCTTTTATATTGCAGAGAAATATCCTAAGTTACAGTTGGGAATATTTCTATGAATTTTTTCTCATATCGCACAGCCCTAACAGACTATATGACCTCAATATCAATTGCAGATCATTTGGCATTTTTGAAAATATTGGATGTCCCATGTCAATTCTGTTCATATCTGCAGTTACTGACTCTAGCAGAACATTTGTAAAATTGTAAAGTTCTTACATTTTTTTGCAAGTGACTACAATGAATCACATTTGTGGGAGACACATCATATACCTTAAGTAGATGCACTACAAACTGTATGTTATTATCGAACATACAGTACATTAATTGTACAGACGGTTGCATTAAACTCTTTTTTGGCCAGTAGAAACTCAAAGTGACGTCACGTTGAACAGCTGTCATAATACATGTATTGTTTATCTAAATGTTGATTTTCTCTTGAACAAAATAAACCTTCTTTTGTCATGATCTTAAGGCACAGACAGCACCTGTGGTGGAACACATATATACAAATAATACACACAGACACACACATAAGAGAACATTTCAACATCCAGTGTTCCAGCCTTACGAGATAAGTAATTAACGGAAACCCTTCATTGTGGCAGATGCAGAGCCCACTTTACCTATTAGCACTGACACATAGGCGCACACACAAGAAGGTCTAAAGGATGTCCTATGTTTTACTTTGTTAATGTCCAATTAGATGAGTACACTGTCTAACGGCTGTTATCTTGCAGTCAAACCCTGAGCTGTTCTTCAGAGGAGACCTGCCAGTGGAGGACGACCGAGCCATTTGTTAGCACAAATTATTAATCCAATCTGCTTGTTAAATACTGCTGTCAGGGGCAAAAGTTGGGACACATAACGGATAACTAGCATTTTATATCTCCATTTTTAAATATGAACAAGGCCCCCTGTGTGTGCAGCTTTTTCAATATAAAATTAAATAAAACATGCGCACACACACGGAAACAGTGAGTAAACCTGTTATGTAATTCTTGCTGTCTACTCAGCTTAAGCAGAGGAAGGTTTTGACTAATAGCCATATGTTGCTCAGAGAAAGATGAGGCATGCTTACAGAGAAATGCACTCTGTGGCTCCTCGCAGGGAAAATATAGTAGAAAAAAATGATTTTCTCTTGACCTGAAAGCACAGAAAGCTCTCTGTCATCTAGGGCAGATCATTTATTAAAAAAAGTAAAGAAAGATGTTATGTTGCATGTTTTCCAATGTAAAGCCACCCACGTGATGATGCTGATGACAAATGATGGATGATGTGGACTCACTGGAAATATTGCGTTTGAGGTGCCCTTGAGCAATGTGTTCGACCTTGTGGGTCTCATGAAACATACTGTATGAAGCATTTTTCTTATGTCCATCACAACTCCATGTCAGTCACTTCAGCTGTAACAACAGAAACCCTGAAACACAACAAATGGCCGCATCTGTCTGTTCCTGTGAGTGATGTGCATCGGGGGGAAATAAAAACTATTTATGTTTGCATTACATTTGCATTCAAGACATTTAAAGACAGTCCAAACAACAGGGGAAGTTCAACTCGAATTATTTGATTTTTCTACTGATTGTTCTGTAACATAAGCACACTGTATTTCTACTGTTTACCTTATGATTGTTGCAATGAAAGGTAGGAGTATTGTCATGTGTGTCTGTATTAAATACTGCTATGAAATGTTGTAGCAACTGAGAAGCCTTCAAATCCACAGACTTGTTACTTAAAATGGACATCCTGAACTGTAACTGAATCATTTTGGACAGGAGTAAAACAGGCTTAATTGTATTAAAAGCAGATGAAAATACAGATGAGGCATATGTTTTAGGTGTTGGATGATTCCGCAACAAATTTGCTACAAATTTAAAAGACAAAGCAAGAGACCAGCTGGTAGAGAAAGGGAAGATCTAGCAGCTAAACAACCATATATTATTTCCCCAATTGTGGTGGAGACCAATCAAGAGCTAAAATATGAATGAATATTGACTTGTTATCAGATGAGTGCAGTTACTCATCTGGGTCTGCTGGATACATAAATAGACGTATATGCTTACACATAAGCCATAATTTTATAGTTCCAAAAATATGTCACAATTTGCTGTCTGTGTATTTGCTTTGTATGCAGAAAAGGCCAGTTAAAGCAGAGTACTGGGCAAGAGACTTATTTTTTTACCCAAAAGGAAAAACACTGAGATGCAAGTAAAGGACAAAGTCAGAACTGATTTAGAAGAGAAAAAGGATGTGAATTTACTGAGAAGATTGGTTCTCTCTCCTTCTTATCAATACACTTTAACAGTGAATTACACTGCAATCAGTTCTGCCAAGTGTGCACCCTGTTAGCCTCCACTCTGGCTGTGACTTGTCTGCTGGAAAATTATACATTGTACAAGCAGCTGTCTGCATCCACATACCATCACATACAGTTGGCATCTAACTCCGAGAGATATCAAGATGAAGACGCTTCTTCCTGCGATTTAAAACCCAGGAGAGAAGGGAAGAATCAGAGTGGGGGAAGGCAGGAATGAAAGATGCAGGCATCACATTCAAGGAAAATAGGATGGAAATGCTAATTAAATTAAGCATACTGAGCAGATCTGCTGAAGAAAAAATGTTTAAAAGTATTAGTAAACATGAACCATCTCCCAAAACTGGAAACCTCACCCTCTGTTTGTATCAATAGTCCCTTTGCAACTGTGATGGCATATTCATAAGATGTCAAGGTTGGAAGAACCAGTCAAGCATGAAGTCAGAACCAAGACAAGACACAACAAACTCAACACAAGTCTGCTCCGTAGAACAGATTTGATATGAGACTGCTTGTAATGTCTGTAGTGTACCTGCTTTTCTAAAGAGAAAGTACTTTTGCAATGAATGATAAATAAACATTTATTTAAAAACATTTTCTTGCATTTCAAGACAAATAATAATCCCTGGTGGTTTATAGCAAATGTGTAGTTTATATACTAGTTTTTTGTATTCTACAAATATGTGCATAGCAGCAACATGATGCCATCCAGCCATATAGGTTGATTGTGGAGCAGCTTATTACAACCCATATTAGCGTTTATTGTTAGACCTGTAGTGGCCATGTGACGGTGGCAAAGGAGGATGTCAGGTGATGTAGTTTTAAAAGGGAGGTGGGGGTGGGGTGGATGGATGATTAAAAAGCTCAGGACTTTAATCCAGAAGACCAGGATTTGAGTCCTGTTTAAAACCAAGTAAACAGTGAGTTATTTAAAGTTTTAAGCTGAATAATGTTATGTAGGTGGGGGCTGCAGCTAACGATGATTTTAGTACTCGAAGCTTGTACAGATTATTTCATTGCTTCATCGATGCATCGTTTAAGAAGTAATTTTGCTTACTCGTGCTGCTGCGGTAGGCGACATGAGTTGTTGTTTTCTTTTAGCTTGAAATAATCCCATACTTTGGACACTTTCTTCTTCGTCCCTCACTGCAACAGTGCAACAGTAATAAATGTCCGTGTGAAACAGTGTGCTATATAGTTATATGGATTAAACAAAGCATCGATGCAAAGAATTTGTGTTAATGCTTTTTAGTAATCAAATTAATCGATTTAATCGATGAATCGTTTCAGCCCTTGTTGCAACGTATTATATCATATTTAATTTGTTATCTTTTCTCTTGCGATATACTATCAGTGTAACGGTGGGAGACAGAACGGACCCAAACGCAACGCTGAGGGTAGAAAATGAGGTTTATTGAGGAAAAGGAGGTTTGAGGCGAGGGCGGGTGGAAGGAGGGGGAGAGGCAGACGAGGACACGGGGAACCGAGAAGCTGGAGGAACGGAGGGCACCTAGGCTGGAGGCTTGAGGGAGGCTGGCAAACAGATAGGAGAGGGCGCGGAGACTGGGGTCCAGGCGGGGTGCGAGAGGAGAAGCCGGAGGGCGTCGTGGAGGCGGCGAGAGGAGGAGGCAGGCGAGCGAGCCCGGCTGGCCGAGCTGGGAGGCAGGCGAGCGAGCCCGGCTGGCCGAGCTGGGAGGCAGAGGTGAGTGAACCTGGCGGGGAGAAACAGGATGACCGTGTTCCCGTTGGACCTGGGGAGTCCGGTGACGAAGTCTTAGGCGATGTGGGACCAGGGGCGACCGGGGACCGGAGGGGGCGGAGCAGACCGGCGGGTGGCTGATGGGAGGATTTGGCACGCGCACACCTCACAGGCGGCCACAAAGGACCGACAGTCCTTATCCATGGAGGGCCACCAGAATCGCTGGCGAACTAGGAAGAGGGTATGGGCCATCCCGGGGTGGCAACTGAATCTGGAGGCGTGCGCCCACTGGAGAACCTGGGAGTCGACAGGACGTAGAGGCGGTTGGGAGGCTCGAGGCCAGGGCCGGGTTCAGTGGACTGGGCGCGGCGAACAGGGGATTCAACCTCCCAAACTATAGAGGCGATGAGGCAGGTGCGGGACAGAATGGTGTCCGGGGGGTTCGGGGGAGTGTCCGGGAAATGGAGTCAGGAGAGAGCATCAGGCTTGGTGTTTCGGGATCCAGGACGGTAAGAGGGAGAAGTTGAATCTATCGAAAAATAGGGCCCACTGGGCTTGACGGGAGTTCAGTCTTTTAGCGGTTTGGATGTAAGAGAGATTCTTGTGATTGGTCAGGACCAGGAAAGGGAGTTCAGCCCCCTCAAGCCAGTGCCTCCATTCCTCTAAGGCCAGCTTAACGGCCAGCAGTTCTCGGTCCCCCACGGTGTAATTTCGTAGAAGAAGGCGCAAGGGTGCAGTTTGTTATCTTTGGGGGAGTGCTGGGAGAGGCAGGCGCCGACGCCCACGTCCGAGGCGTCCACCTTTGACCACGAACTGAAGGGAGGGGTCAGGGTTGGTGAGGACGGGGGCGGAGGTGAACAGGGACTTGAGGTGGGAGAAGGCTGCAGCGGCCTCTGGAGACCAGACAAAAGGGACCGAGGTGGAAGTGAAGCGGGTTAGGGGGGCGGCGACGGTGCTGAGGGTGTGTGAAACTCACATTTTTCTGCTTTAACAAAAAGCCTGTTCTCCAGAAGCTGCTGCAGGACCACACGAACGTGTTCTGTGTGTTGGGCAGGGTCGCGGGAGAAGATCAGGATATCGTCAAGATAAATGAAAACAAAGCGGTGGACAAAGTCACGAAGAACATCATTTACCAGGGCTTGGAAAACCGCGGGGGCGTTAGTCATGCCCTTTGGCCTTACCAGGTACTCATAGTGCCCGAGGGGGGTGTTAAACGCGGTTTTCCATTCATCCCCCTCCCGGATCCGCACCAGATGATAGGCATTTCGTAAATCCAGTTTAGTAAAAATGGCGGACCGAGAGAGGGATTCAAAGGCCGAATCCATGAGCGGGAGGGGATATTTGTTTTTAATAGTAATGGCATTGAGCCCCCGGTAATCGATACAAGGGCAACGGGGGGGTAACGACAGGGCTAGGTCTTTACTAAAAACCGGAGCCAGATCATGGTAGACATTGGGGACTCCGGACAGGTCGGGAGGGAGCGGAGGAGAGACAGGAGGGACCAAATTACCGGGGGCTCGGGCAGACAGGAGGCACGAGGAATGGCAAGAAGTACTCCAGTTCCTGATCTTCCCCCGCGACCAGTCGATATTGGGATTATGGGAGGATAACCAGGGGAGACCAAGAACCAGAGGGGCGGCAGGGGAAGAGATCAGGTGGAGGGCGAGGGACTCGTGGTGATTGCCGGAAGTGAGAAGTGATAACCGAGGAGTGCGGTGGGTGACGGTGGCGAAAGGCTGGCCGTTTAGACCCGTGGCGTGAAGGGGGGGTATCTAAGGGGACCTGGGGAATCTTAAGCCGGCGAGCTATTTGGCAATCCAGGAAGTTCTCGTCCGCGCCCGAGTCAATCAGGGCCCTGAGAGGATGGGTGAGGTTCCCCCAGGTGATGGAGGCATCGAGGAGGACGCGGGGGTTGGGAGAGGGGACCCTGCTCGCCAGTAGGGTTGGGACTACTGGCGAGCAGGGTCCCCTCTCCCAACCCCCCCCCCCGTGCTTTTGGGCGAACAGGGCAGGTGGACAAGAAGTGACCGGGCTTACCGCAGTAGAGGCACTCCCCGGCGAGACGGCGGCGTTCGCGTTCCTCCGGGGAGAGGTGAGTACGGCCTAGCTGCATGGGCTCGGGAGACGGTGGGGCAGAGAGTGTGGGGGGAGCAGGGAGCACAGGCGGGACGGCCGAACGGAGCGCGGGGGGCGGCAGGACAGAGGCCCGAGACCCAGCGACGTAACAGATCTTAGCCTCGTCGGATTGGAAAGACACTGGTTGCCTCTTAAACACCAGGGCGCACTGAACCAAAAAGCCGTCACACGCGCCCAGAACGCCGGAGAACTTATCAGGCTGGGAAACGGGTGACTCGCGGGGAGAGAACGCGCCTACCGGGGCGCTTGGGACAAAATCGGCAGAGAGCGAACGAGGAGGAGACTGAGAGGGGAGAGACAGAGAGACAGGGTTAGTAGGCAAAGAGGACGTGAAGCAAAAGGAATTTTAGAAAAAAAGCCAGAACGAAGCGGAGACACCAGGTCAAGAGCTGCGTCGATCGAGCGAGGATGGAGTGGAAAGCCGGGGTAGATATACTGGCTGTGATGAGGCTGATGGCTGGCAGGTGCGGCGGCTGGGGATGGAGGTAAACGAGGTGCAGGTGTGGGTAGCCAGTCGGGCTCCGGAGCAGGGAGGGAGAGAACACACACACAGAGAGAGAGAGGGCACAGGAGAAACCAGAATGTGAGGGAAAGGAGAAACAGGCCACTCACCGACAGCCGGGCTGCCACCGCGACAATCAGCTTGTTAGGGCTCTGTTCAGACACTCAGCACGTTAAGGTTAGGGATCATTAAGCACAAGACAAGGCAGGTTTACTGTTTTACTTTTTTAATAATTAATCAAAACCAAGAATGTTCATCAACTTTAACCAAAATCTTTTTGTTGTCTAAACTGACTCAAATCCCAGGACATTAGAAGATGGGCACAATGGTCATAAAGACATGGCAACATAGGCTGTGGCATTTAAACAATGGTCAGTTGGCACTAAGGGGCTTAAAGTGTATCAAGAAAATATCCCCCACACCATTACACCACCAACATCAGCCGAAACCTTTGGCATGATGGATACGTTCATGTTGTTTACACCAAATTCTGACTGCAACGTCTGAATGTTGCAGAAGAATTCTCATCAGACCAGGCAACATCTTCTATTGTCCAATTTTGGTGTGTTGTAGCCTCTGTCATCAACTACCAAGCCACATTCAAAGTCACTTAAATCACCGTCCTACCCCATTCTTAAGCCTGGTTTGAACTTCAGCAGATCGTCTTGTCCATGTCTGCATACCTAAATGCATTGAGTTGCTGCAATGTGAATGGCTGATTAGATATTTGAGTTCACAAGCAGTTGAACAGGTGTACCTAATACAATCACAGCAGTGGGTACAATCAGCGCCTCTGTCAGACCACCCAATACAATCAAAACTGACACGACTTACCTATGAAGCTTCACAGTAATCCAGCAATCGATTATAGGAGCTTACATGTCGTGTCCACACCCTACAATAGCCAATGACATATCATGCATGCTGATAATTCCCATAATCTCTGTCTGTTATATACTTACATGTTACTTTTACACTGTTTTCTTTAACTCATACTTGTCATGGTCACAGTACTGAACATCATACCATGTCAGCAGGAAATCTGTAAATGGAGCCATCACGTTCAAGTATTGAATCTCTTAAATGTGCCTCCTCATTTGTTTCTCAGACAGCGAATGATGGACAGAATGACGCAGCAGAGTTGCTGTGCTCAGAGCTGCCAAATGAGGACGCCTCCCATGAACACAGTGACATCTGCTGCGTTGTAAAATGCTGTTATTGCTCTCATTTTATAGAGCTGGATTTGCTTTTCAGAGGACATAAAACGAAGAATAGAGGGCTGAAATGATAGCACATAAGGCCGTATTGTTGAAAATCCCTCGGAACGACTTAGCCACAACACCTCAAAGGGATTTGACTTCATTCTGTACTAAAAGCAGATGCAATTTTGCACTCAGCATTTTTTCTTTCTCCCCTGTTCTACTTCCATCTGCCTCGCTGGCAGCAGTAGTAACCACGGTAACATCCTCCACAACTGCAGGTAACTCTTGTGTAATGTTTGGACCAATTACACCAAAATGCTAGCCTTAATTGGGGAGTTAAATGAAGGTGATTTCCTGCTGCATATCTGAAATACTCCACAGACTCAAAGGTGATGTAATGTGAAGTAAAATCAAATTACAAAACGTGATCTGTTTTTTTTCTCCCAAGTGTTCAAGTGTGCAATTTAAAAATATCCAAATGTCCTATCAAACATCAGATTTGACGAAAGTGTTTGAAACTGAACATACATTAGTTTTTCTCTTCTGCTGAAACCTCCGAGCTGAAGTGGATATATGGAGACATTGATGGTTGTCTGGCAGCAACACAGTGTTTGACAATATCTCTGTCACAGAAATAACACTCATTTGGTGCTAGAGTAAAAATGCTAATTAAGAAAGCAGTGTTTGTTACCATGGCAACACCATAATTCGGCCCCAGACTCCGGCAGCAGTTGGGTGTTTAAACTTCCAACAGTTTTGTTTCTGACTCTTCCTGTTTCACGTCCATCTGCTGTTGTCAAAGAAACAACTGTCCATGAAACACAGGCAACCAGACACTGTTTGTGTTTTCCTATTACATGCTGTGTGTTTCAGGAAAAGAAAGAGACACCATTAAGGAGATCCAGACAAGAAGAATATAATGTATAAAGTGAATGAAAAATGCAGAAACAAAATAGCGAGGAAAAAAACCCAGAAGACAAAGAGGTTTTGGTTATGTCATCATCAGTCTGCACAAAAAAGGGATGGATAGAGTAATCAGTTACCCTGAGGGTGAAACTCCACTCTATTACACACAGAAGCATCAATTTCATACAGTAGACAAGATAAAAATGGATGCAACAGAACCAGAGAAATCGGCTGTGTTCGAATCGGGCTAAACTGCTGCCTCAGAAGGTGTCTCACAGGACAGCGAGGCATTAAGCGCTGTTCCAAACGGCTCGAACGACTTCTTCCTGTCTCGTAAGATGCCTTCAAACTGCCCCCGTAATGGCCAGTTTTTAAGGCAGCATTGATGCTGCCTATTACCCATAAACCAGTGTGGCTGCGGCAGCTTACAAAAACTGGTCAAGATGGCAGACAAACAAACCGAATTTGTATACAAATATACTTTTTTAAAAGTTTTTAGTAGTTTTCGTGCTTCGATTTTTGAAATACTAGCGAGAACTAAACACTTATCATATTAGCCCATGACTGTAATCGGCCAAGTTTGTTCAGTATGATTTCGGAGGCGTCTGTTAGCCATTTGTCTTTTCAATAGTTAGCTGATGCTAAGGCTAGCATCTCTTCTGACAGCCAGAAGAGACGCAAGACATGCTGACTTCAGGCGTTGTGGTAAGTGTTGCCCTAGAAGACTAAACCAATGTTAACAGAGATGCCTTCACTTAAATTTTATGCCGCCCGCAGCAGAGTTAAAACTGTGCGATTTGTGTTGTGGGATCCCAATCCCAATGCAGCTCTCTAACAGGGAGGATCAAAGATGGCACAAAATGTAATGAAACAAAGAGAAAATAACCCCAGAAGTTCAACAAAATTATTTTCAAGGTGAAGGAGAAAAAAAACACAAATCAAACCTGCAGCCTCGCAGAGAGCAGCCACCTACTCTTCTTCTACATATACATATGTATGTACATAACATTGGTTTGCTCCATCTTTAACAGAGCAGAATGTTAATAAATGTCACACACCTTTTCTTACTTTCTGTGATAAAATGATATCCACCAACATCACAATAAACAGAACAACATCAAAAAACAAGAAAACATTTCATACATCACCACAGTAGGGCTGACCATTTTAAGAGTTCAACAAGCTATTATATATATGACTGATCAATTAGCTTGGCTTAGAGAGAGGGAGGCAGCCTTTTCACACATCTAGGAACAATTTTAAGGTTGTTATTTTAAAAAAAACCTTCAATCCTTCAAAAAATAGAATTTGCAGCCCAGACACTTTGCAGGTTAACCATTTATTGATTTCTTTAATTGCTTTGGACTGTAGTGCATAATCAGCAGCTCATTTGCAATTTCTCCACATTTTTCTCTTCATTTTTAGTAGTGCTCAACGCAACAGGACGACATTTATTACAAACTGTAGAGAACACTGTGGTCTGATACAACAGGAAAAGCAACATTTGGGACATAAATAATTAAAATCTAGGTTAACTAAAAGCCTGTTAGTTAATTACCATGTTAGTTGGTGGTGTGAGTTCAATGGTTGTAAACAAAGAGGAGTACAGCCTGCAGCAGTGTGAAGGTTCAGCATGAAGCCATTTGAAAAACATGTTTCATATTAAAGAAGACAAGGACTTCTCCTGTCTTTTCTCATGTTCTTTATTCAATGTGAACATAGATTTCCCAGAAAAGTGCAGCCTCACTTTGGCTTTAACCTTGAGATGTAGCACCAGCATCCATACTGAACACTGAATTGTACTGTGTTGCCTTTGAGTTGGGCGTGCTTGTACTTTCTCTCCTTTATATAATTTTTTCTTTGAGCAATGCACAAAAGAGATTTTGTGGGTCATCCCGTCTGTGATTAATGAGCAGCATCTCTCACACGTCTCACTATTTCATACACACACTTTTTTATGAACAAGCACAATGCAGACACACGTTCTCACGCTGACAGTGAATGTACAGAATGTAGGCTACGCAATCACATCCCTTTTCTGCAAATGACAAGTTCAGCCTCAAAGATTAAAGGAAAAGTCCAACATTTTGGGGAAAAACACTCTTGATTTCCATTTATCCAGAAATACAAATCAGTTTCTTTTCTATGCATACATCACAGACATACATAGGTCCAGGAGGCATTTAGCCTAGCTTAGCACAAAACCTGGAACCAGTGGGAAACCGTTCGTCGTGATCCATCAAAAGTGAAAAAAGAAACCTTCCAACAACTCCAAAGCTGCTTCAAGATTGTGGATTATTGAACACTGTAATGTAAAAAAATAAATTGTAGTTTTAGGACAGTAATTATAAGTCAATCATCAATTCTCATGGCTATATTAACCCTTTGAACCTTTGGCTGTTTTTGTTTGCTTTTCACTTCTTTGCTTATAACATAGCCAACTAGATGGCTTAACTACGTACATACCAAATACCTGTCAACATTGGGAAAGAATAAGGGACCCCCCCCCCCCCCCCTCAAAAAATATAGTATTGTGTTAATTTCATAGTATAGAGAATTACAGGGAATATTTAAATGGGAAAATATGGGATTAAAATGGTAAAATACGGGATAATCCCTGGAAAAACAGGAGGGTTGAAAGGTATGACATACCATGTATTTTGTAGAAGGTTGGCTACTCAGAAACTCGATCATGTGGCATGTGAGATGCCTTTTGCATCCCATGTCCTACCATCTGCCAGTGTTACATTTTTTAACTCTGACCACAGTTGTCTTGTAACCTTAACCAAGAAGTTTTAGTTTCAAGTCAACTAAACCTTAACTATAGATGTGTCAGATCAGAGAACAATCATAATGACTTGAATGACATGAATCATGTGGGTCCTTTTGGAAGACACTGACAAATGACCTCTTATCATTTTGGGGTGAAGAAAAATCTATTGAAAATGAAAATTGAGAACCTTACCTTATTTATACCTTATGATGATGCCAGTTTTAAACTCATGTTTCAGGTTTTATTATTAAAACTAACATGCAGTTTTGCTTAAATTAAGCTGCAAGAAATCTGTGGTGCTCATTTGTGGTCCCGGAGAGCCCCAGCACTGCATATTCTCCATCTCTCCCTACACTGCCAAGAGATTAGATTTTCTTTGTACAAAAATTTGAACTATGGATATGGATCTTTTCTTCTGACTTTGGATGAGACACCGAACTAGCACGATCCCTAAAAATATCAAACTGTTGCTTTAAAATTCCTTATCAAACTACTCAACCTCTTTATCTACAGTGCCTCCTTTTTAATTATTAGAGATGTAATGAGACAAATTTAGTAGGAATAATCACTCATACCTGAATCCCCCTCATCAGTGCACTTAATGAACTAAGTGTCTCTAATATTTTATATGGCTGTAAATCATCTTCATCACAGTATTTTATATTAAGTCCTTCATATTTTATATCCTTGCAGATTTATTAAGGGGAATCAATAAAGTGTTGATGGCTTTTACGTGGATTCACCTCATCAGTGTCAGAAAGTGCTTCTCACATTTGATACACACACACACACACACACACACACACACACACACACACACACACATAAAAACAGAAAGAGCAACATCAGCAGACTGGATGAGAAAAGTCTCTCCTTGTATTTATGAACTTAAATCTCAGCTCCTGCAGTGTATGAAGTCCAATATGTGTATCTAATACGCCTCAGAGTGTTAATGTAACCTTGTACAGGGTGATAGTTGGCCGATGATTTGGCTTGGGTGAAGGCGAAGCTCTGCATGGGGCTGCTTCAACCCTGCAGGGGGAAGAGCAGGAAGCATGTATTAAGATGATGCTTTTGGCTGCTGACCAGTTCCCCTCCAAACACACAGCATGATGTCTTAAGTACACTTCGGCGAAGCGTGTTGCAATCATACACACAGCATGTTAGGCCACATACACACAAACCCATACACCTGCAGGCAGCGAACACAAACATGCTCACAGATTGAAGTGGACACATATAAATGGACCAACTACAGGCATTAATATAAAAGAACACACACACACACTTGACAGAAAAACATTTACTGTCAAGGTGCCCTTTGTTAAGTACACACAGTTTTAATTATACTGAAACATACCACATGTGATTTAGTTTATTATAAAGCCCTTAATAGATCCGTTTATCCATATTCCAAAAATACTTTTTTTTCTAACCACAAATATATTCATTCTAACCACTAGAGGTATACATCCATATAGATTTTTAGAAATAGTCCTCATGCAAATTGTTAATTTTGACGTCTGTGGAGTTACAGTACATGGCATTGTTGATATATATTTATTATAATAAAAACGCTGCTGTAGAATTATTATTTTTATTATTATTTTATTCAATGCTGTAGAAAATTCTATTTACTTCCAGTTTATTAAGGTGGAGGCAGAAAGCCTTTAGCTTAATTTCGGCATGTGGGGTTAATGACAATAAATATGTTATCCGGTCAAGTTAGCAATAATAAATATGGTACGTCCGGTTAGACGTTCAAAATAAAACATGTGGTTAACGTTGTTAAGTTAGCAATAATAAATATGTCAAACTAGAATTGTCTGTTAACTAAAGAATCTAAATTCATTTTCTACCAACAGCAACACGCTTGCTCTTACCGAGCAAGCAGCAGTTTCGCCAGGCAGCGCCCAGCACTTTCTCTGAAGATTAAATCACACACACAAACAATGTAGGTGTTAAATACTGTCGAATGTGCTGCAGCCTGCAGGATGCCAGCAGACAGCTTGCATACTTGGAGAAGAACAGCAGGAATTCAATCATCACTTCAGGGAGAAAACTCAATAGTCAATTCACTACCTCAGCCTATTCCCCAATCCCCCATCCACACTGTGAAATCAATATGTAATTTATCGGCGATAAAGCTGAGCATTGCCTTAGGCTGGTTAGTGCATGTTGTGTGTGTGAGTGTCACTGGTGAGCACACGCGCATGCAGGCACGCGCGCACACACACACACACACACACACACACACACACACACACACACACACACACACACACACCGTTTCCTCCCGTGTTGTAGTTCTTTCTTTCGCTAGTCCAAATATAATGCGCTCCGTGACCGGATGGGGGGCCCACAGCTGTGCAGGTGCAGACGAGGTCACGATAGTGACCGCATAAGTTGCGCGTAGAGCAGGGCCAGTGTGAGCCGCACCTTCTCTGCCCGGTACACGCGCTGTTCTGCTACGTAGCGTTTACGGCCCCTGTCGGCCCAGCGCCTGTCTCGCTGGCTGTGCAAGGCTGTCTTAAAGGCCTATGTGTCAGCCGGTGTATCTCCCACCAACGACATCAGGGTGCACTCCACGAGAGGCGTCTCCTCCTCTGTGGCACAGTGGAATGTCAGTGGACAACATCTGCATGGCGGCCTCCTGGTCTTTGTTCTTTAGTCGATTTCTACCTGCGGGATGTCTCCCGCTTCTCACTGACTCACTCAGTACTGAGCGTTCTGTCTGAGTGATTGTCCTCTGTGAGTGCGTGGTGTGCTTCTCCCATCTCCCCTTTGAGGAAACGCTTCACCAGCGGGTGAGCAAACGCCGTCCTGCCATGAAGGCTTCAGTGAAAGGACGCCCGCATAGGAACTGAAACCCAGACCTCTGTCCGTGAGCAGCTGGAGGAACGAAAGCACCCCCGGCAGCGGGCAAGCTACAGGGTCCAACTCCTGGTCCAAATAGCGTTGGTACACCGACCATTTGGAGGAGTAAGAGGACTGAGTAGAAGCAGCCCTCAACCCCTGGATGGTGCACACCACCGCCGGGGAGAGATCTAAACTCTGTAAGCGGAGTTAGTAAGTGGAGTTAGCCTTCTCGGAGAGGCCAGAAGGGGATGCCGTGCGGCCGCCGCCTGGGCTGGCTTCACACCAAAGAACAACATGAGATTGGGCTCCAGCAGAGGTACCGCACTGAATCCTTGGTCCGAGAAGCCTGGCCAGACCGGCGCCGAGGCACGCCTCGTAGTGGCGATGGAGATCCCCGGGCATGATGCAGGGCAGATGCCACACACCCGTACGGAAGGAGCGGCACCTCACCCTGGGCCAGTAAGCGTGCTAGCACACATTCTTTCGCTTTCTTTTCATATAAATAGACCAGCACTCATAGGATATGTGCACATACATACCTGACACATACCCTGAAAGTTTCATTCAAATTGACCACTAGGGGGCACAACAAATGCAAGAAATGGGCTTTGCATTACACAAAGTACACTAAAAATTAGACATTAATGCTCCAATCATCACAGAACATGCAGGATATGTCAACATAAGGGCTAGAGACATGCCCTGAGAGTAGCGTGTTGTTACCATGTGAATATGCTACATTACAGTAAGATGGTGACAATGGTAAGCATTATACCTTTGTACTATCAGCATGTTAACACTGTCATTGTGAGCACGTTAGCATTCTGACATCAGCATTTAGCCTCACAGAGATGTTAGCATGGCTGTACGCTTTGATCTTGTTTAAACACCATTACTTCACCACTAATTATTTAAACCAGAGTAGCAGCAGTTAAAATAAACTAAAACACAACAGTGATGATACAATATTTCCAAAATATACATTTTGGCAGTATTTACTGTTTAAATGTTGACATTTATTGGGAGTTATCTTTGAAACACTATTTATGTCCATACAACTGATATTTGGACTTAAAACGGCGCAAACGGCAAAAGTAAGTCAGTGGGCTGCCCCCGGTACCAGGGGGCATCGGTGTTCAACATTAATGCTTTTTCTGGAGCTTCTGACCACATGATCTTCATCAGTGGAAATAGTTTGCTCAGCTCGAGATGGCTCAGTTGTCTTCACTGTCCATTGATGAGGGTTGCAAGCTCCTCCATGATAACTGAACAATCTCCATCTGCTGATGAAAACTGCTAGAAATGTAGGCCTATTCTATTGTAGGCTATTCTAGGCTGCAATAAGTACACACAAAATCTTTGAACTCCACTTGACCAAATTATAAAACTGAAGTTTCTTGGTCTTCTTGTTTATCACTGCATTTTTTTCTGAAATCGTCAGCATCTTGTTGTGACTTCAGAATCTGTTTCTAGCCATATTTAAACATGTTTTTTTGCAAAGAGATAATTGCACACACCATTTAGGGCCTCTGTATGTGGATTACTTATTTTTTTATTCTAGCTTCCTCTATCTGAATCTGAAGTCTCTCCTGTAATTGCATATTTTCAGCTCCGAAATGTACTCTTCTGCATGACAATAAAGAAAACACCTAAACGTACAAATCGTTTTTCTGTCTCATTCTGCATTTCCTCTCTCTGTTCCCGCCAGGCAGCCAGACTCTATCAAGCTGTTTGTTGTGACTGTATCATGGGAGGAACCCATCTCACCTCAGCATTCGTCTGGGCTGTGTGGTATGTGCTATGGCGATCCGCCGGGCAGTGTGTGATTGATCGCACCATTGCAAGGAGGATTACTATGCCATGATGCAGAGGCAAATTAATCATTGTGACACTGTGGCTGACATGTAATTTCTCTCCTGCAAGTTAGCAGGGAGAAATCTACAGCAGGTGGAAGGCACAAATATGAGCAATGTTTACCCTGTGGTGGTGGAGTTGTATTCAGGCCTTTGTTATTTATATATAGTATAAATATTATTAACTTATTTGTAAAAGAGATGGGGATACCTCCCATGCCTCACAGTTATCATGAGAATGATACTATATAAAGTTCTCGTTATGTATAATTTGGATTCTAGTGATGTGCAGAGTTATCTGCGGATCGGGTGGATCTTTGTCGTAAAAATAAACCTTCTGATTAATAGCGGGGGTGGGGGGATGAAATAGGA
>NW_024044706.1:0-2310 GCF_014851395.1 Micropterus salmoides
TGAATCGTCTCCCCATTAAGAAAGACGCTGTGCGCATTTACGCACGAAGTACGGCAGCATTACGTCATTGATTATTTGAATCTCCCGACACTCCGACAGGATCGGTCAGGATGAACTGACAGCAGCCTCTCTGTACATGTTAAAGCACAAACACATAGCCTATAGAAATCTATTTACGCATGCTACGTCAGGGGAGCTACTGTCTTTTTAAGAGGAGCCGAGCTCCCCCGTAGTTTACACCCTGCCTAAAATCTCGACCATCGGATTCCCGCAACAGGAAATAACGTTACTCTTTTACTCGGATTTGTTTTTCTGCAGCTGAAATGGTTTGCGGTGTTGGTGAATTCTTAAATTAACAAAACACCACTTAATTTCGGCTTAAAATTTATTGTAACACGCGTTACTGAGATAGTAACGGGTATAATATTACCAAATTTTATTTAGTAATGCGTTATATTGCTTCATTACAGCAAAAAGCAATACATTACTGTAGGGCTGACCCGGAATAGTTGAAGATTTGATGCTTCGATGGGCGGAGCCTGATTCGACTGTCAATCTCAGAGTCGAATCTTCCCAGTGGCGTTATGAAAGTAGGATGATAGCATTTGGCTAAATGGGGTGCTCAGCGTCTCATTTTACTATTGGTTTTCTCCCAATAAGTTAATATGAAGCCTATTTTGATAGAAATTTCAACATATATGCTTTAAATAAAAATGTGAAAAGAAAGAAACTTTTAATAAATCTTTTATTAAAGAGCATGAATAAATCCAAAATTTTAACTCTAACCCTTAAAATTGAAGCGGTACGCTTCAGCGGGTTTGTGTGTGCGTGTGTTGGCAGATGAGGAAGAAAGACTATCAGCTGTGCCAGTGTTGTGCGGAGTTGTCGGCACTTGGCGGGACGTTCAGATAATTAATCACCATTGATGAGCCACACAAAGAATATTGTATCGTTTTTAAACAGTTACTTGAAATAGACACGCAAGAAACTGCAACGTGCATGCTGTGCAGCCGACAACGGCATGCACATCGCGGTGCTGCACAAGACAGTTTAATGGCAGGCGAGCAGAGAGAAAAGGGTCAACAATAAGCCTCAGTTTAGCTAGAAATGTAAATGTAAAGTTTAAGTTACAGTGAGTAATGGACAGAGACTGTGGCTCTGCAGATTCTCAAGATTAAAGCAGAGCTTCCCTGTGTAACATCCAACAACCCCCCATAATATTTAAAAATGTGTTTTTTATGTTCAGTTCTTTAGAAATTACACTTTCGATGTAAGAGGGTGAAGCACTGTTTTATAAATATTCCCTCAAACTTGATATAGGTGTCACAGCTTGCACAATTTGGAGCAAAATGTATTGCTAGCAACAGCTTTTTATTGTGACTGTCCCCAGATATTTGAGATTTGTGCTTTTATTTTGAAGGTTGTACGCCAAAAGCTGTCTTCGTCTTTAGTAAAATACCAAGGTGACATTTTGAATTTGTGACTTTAAACCAATCAAGAACACTTGTTTCACATGATTATATAAAAGGACAAAACAACAATGAAAGGAGAGTTGTGGAGCTGCTGATAGATGCTGGCAGGGCCAAAGGGCATTTTTCAACCTTTACATTTTTTTTTCTTGTGTCTGTCATAGACCAGTTGTAGTGGCTGGAGATGTACTCCATGGATTTTATTGTCTTTGTCCTCTGACCTGTTGCACTGGCAATGATACTGACTGCACCACAGTGTGATGGAAGTCTCTCTGTATCAACACATTTGGACATCCATTTCTATGTCAATAACCAAATTGATACATGCATACAATTTATGTAAAATAACTTCAAGTGGACATAAGTGACGTAGCATCCCATAGCACAAAATAAAAATGACACCCGCCATTTCAAATGACATTCGGTGTCACTGGAGAGCAGTGTCTTGCATGGTACTCAGCTACAGTATGATAAAGTGTCCCTTGCTTTCACCAGCCTGTCACAGAGTTCCTGATACAGACTAACAAGGCCAAAGGCCATATACAGACAAATCAAAACCTATTTTGTTTCTTGTCTGTTAGACAAGCAGGAGACTGCTTGAATTGGTTGGTATTGTGCCTTGGTAAGGCTGGTCTGCTCTTTCTCTGGTCCTTTTCACAGAGATTTGTTGCCTGAAGCTTTCAGCAGCACTTGTTCTTTAGATTTTCTTTTTGTGGAATATGAACAGCACACAAAGGGTTGATACTGAGAGACAGCTTTAGACAGTAAGGCTGAAAGAAAGGCAAAGAGTAGAAAAATGGTGTGTGGTATAGCGAATTGAGGTGATGCAATACCATTGGCA
>NW_024044707.1:0-34321 GCF_014851395.1 Micropterus salmoides
CTCCCTCCTCCTCCAGTCCTCACCTGTCATTTTTCAGGCTTGTTTTCCTCCTCTCTCTTTGCTCACATCCTCCTATTCCCTTCATGCCTCCCCATTCATCTCCTCCTCTTCTCCAGCTTTACAGGGAGCCAAGTCTGTTTTTGATTAGCGTTCTCATGTAAACCTAAATTGTGATTAAACAAACACTGTGTGAGTGCATCTGGCCCCATATCAACTTTGCTTCTCTCTTAAATATATTGCGCACAGACACACACGCCAGCAAAGTTCAAGACATGTAAATAAGTAGACATGCGCAAACAAATGCAAGACTTATACAAACATATCAGCAAATATGCAGACGCAAGGAGAGACACAAATAACTAAACTACGTGTACGCATTTAGCATGCATAAAAGACCATGCATAAGAATACAAACACTACTTACTGTATTAATACACACATCATAAGTGCACACATTAAGACATGCAGCCTCAATCATAATCATGTACCTAAGCACACATAGACACAGAAATGGATTTACAGTATTTGCACACATCCTTATTGCCCATCAGGTCGAAATGAAAGTTTTTGATATTAAACTATATGTAATAGCAGCTCTGTGGCTACTTCCCACATCCAACTCACCTTTATTTTCTAGGTTAAATTACTACCACATGCAGTCGCTGTACTATATCAGTGCAGGCATATAAAAATTCTTTGCCGTAACAAAAAAAAGAAATTCTACTGGACCCCAGCCTCCCATGAACATTTCATAGTTCTGGCCCTGCGGCGAGCTAGCTAGCTAGGCAAAAGTAGGCAGCTGAAAAGGAAAGGTGTTACTGCCACGAACTTAAAGACTGCCAGGTTGGTGAATTCACCCTAAAAAACACTTTGTGTGTGTGTTTTATTCACACATCCACATGTATCATATATTGGCCTACCCCCCCACACACACAAGCCACAGACATCATAACTTTTGGCCTCTTGACTGCTTCACAGCAAGAGAACCAAACATAACTCAGACATTCATAAACTTTAACAAAGAGTGTTAAAGAGTTTGTGTATGAATATGAATATACACACAAACATAAGATGAATCACGGTATATAAATGTGCACACACACAAAACTAAACTTGGACAGTCATTTGACCAGTGTTGACACTGGTTATGCTCCTAAAGTTAATTTGTTAAATTGTGCTGAAACAGTACTCAGGCAGGTTGTGACTTTTTGTGCAGCGGCTGATTCAGTCCCAACAATGTGAAGAATGTATTCAATAAAAAGAGTTTGAAAATTGTACATCTGAGTAAGTGATTAATCAACATAACAAGACATAATGCTATGAACTGTGGATGCTGTGAACTCACAAGGACGTGACAACCATAATTTTCATATAAAATTGCCTTAAAGGAGCATTATGTAGTTTTCAGCGGAAGTAGTCAGCCTGTAGTCAGAGAGAGGCTCGGGGGCGCGCACAGAGCTGAATCCGACCCGGAGACCTCACATTAAAAGCAGAATAGTGTCTGATGCAAGCAATGGAGAAAACAGGCGTGTGCTTCATTTCTAAGTGAGTTTTGAGCCCATTGACAATAAGACAATGAAAATTTGATTTATTAAAATCAAAAACTTTTTAACATTGAACCTTTAACATTGATTTCCTGCAACAAAACTTTTAACTTAAGGCACTTAAAAGTTTCACATGTTCAGGATAACACTATACCATAAGCAGGTTTGACTGGCATGTAACACACTCATGTACTAGCAGAGAAGACTGTGGCCTCCGTGGCCAACAGATAGAAGTCCCTGTTTTGGATCAAGAAATTCAGGAAGGACTCTCCTCACCCTTTTCCCTTCTGCTGTGATGCAGTCGGCTCTGAAATAAATCTATGTGTCTGGCTGGTTGTCATGCTGAATTGCCTCCTTGACTCTGTTCTCGTCCATCGTCTCCTTAGTGGCCTCACAGTAGTTATGGAGAACAAAACAGGCATGGATGACAAAGGGAAGGTCGTTTAGATTACTGTCCATCGCCCTTCTCAATGCTCCAAACCATGTTTTCAGTCTGCCAAAGGCACATTCAATAACCATTCTGGCTCCAAAATACTGTTCCTGAACAGTGCTTCCTCCATTTGCATACTCTTTCATCAGGTAGGAAAGCAAAGGATATGCTGAGTCCACAAGATGAAAAACTGGAATGGACTCCTCATGTTCTAGAATTAGTTTTTTTGAGCAGTGAGCTAAATGTGTGTTCAGGGTGTCATGGACACTACCTGGCCATTTGACTACGACATCAATAAATGTAAATGCTCCGTACTTGTATAGCGCCTTTCTAGTCTTTTCGACCACTCAAAGCGCTTTTACACTACATCTGCATTCACCAGTCACACACATTCATACCTAAGTGCTCAAACGGAAACTAACATTCACACTCACTCATACACTGGTGGAACAGCCGCCAGGGGCAATTCGGGATTCAGTATCTTGCCCAAGGACACTTCGACACGCAACCAGGGGGAGCCAGGGATTGAACCGCTGACCTTCCGATTAACGGCCAACCCTCTCTAGCTCCTGAGCCACAGCCACCCTAATTCAAGACAATAATGAATATTTGTAGTCACTTGGGCTTGTATGTTAAGAGAAAACCTCCCCTTTTGTTCAAGTAATCTATAGCATTTGTAGATGGCTGCTTTATTTACACATGGGTCCCATCCACGGCACCAATGCACTGAGGAATGCCATGGTAAAACTGAGGAATGGCTCGGTAAAACCCCGCTACAAGTTCCTCTACTTTGGACTCAGTTACAGGTAACTGTATATACACAGGGCCCAAGTGGACAGTAATTGCTTCACATACATGCCTTACTATTTTCGACACCACCTGTCTTGACAATCCAAAGGCGTTAGCCGTCTTGCATAATCTCCCCTCGTCTGCTGAATAGTACAGTGTGCAGGCAACTTCTTTGACAACACTGACAGGCGATCTCATTACAGTTGTCTGCCCTTCAATGTGTGGGCGAAGCAGCTCACTCAAAGTCAACAGCGATGTCCTCGACAAACGAAAATTCTCTCTCCATTCTTCAGCAACAACCACTTCGTTCTCAAAGCTGTCCCACCAACTAGAGGTCCGACCAGGTTTCGTCCAAAACGGTGGCAGTGGGGTCTGTGTCGTGGGAGAGTTGTTATTAGCAGTGCCCTGCGTAGTATTGCATTCTGACGCCTCTGTTCCCCGATATAGTGGGAGAACTGAGCATGTATCTATATACATGTTATAAGCCCTGTTAGCATAGTTATTAGCAGAAATATTTTGGCTACGTCCGCCATTGCACAGAATCGTCAACAAAGCAGTCAGCGGCGCACACTCTGACGTCAAACACAGCGGATAAAGGCGCACACTCTGACGTTGCAAGGCAAAACCCACGGTGTTATTGTCTACACAACAACACTGCAAACAGGCGTTACTGAAAATCCTCACCCTGGCAGGGGTTTTCAAAAATGTTCGGTTACAGTGACCTTCCGTGTGGACGAACGGCTAAACCGTAAAAACATTCCCGGTTATGACAATACCCGTGTTCGTGTAGACACGGCCTAAAGCGACTGAAAACAAACATCTATTGGTCATTCAGGTACACTTGGCATGTGCATGCCAGTGTAAACATGAAGCAGATGGTCTATTCTGTAGTTACGGAAGATTTGGTGAAAGACTAAAGAAATGCAGACGAAGAATCAGACCAGATTTTTTTTTTTTTTTGCGTGCACCAATAACGAGCTGGGACTGTTACTGAATGTAATACAGTACTGTGGCGGCGGAACACAGACTGGGAGTTGTTGCAAAGTAGACGGCGACATGCACAGTAGCCTATAAGTGTAGGCAGATTGGTCTAAGTGTTATTTGCACGGTACACGGTTTAATAGAAATACCAACTCAAAAACTGTCAGTAGCATCATTGTCTGCTTTGCATGACTTATAAAACCCAATCAGAGTGCCTAGTGTGAGCGTCTGCGTCATTGTTTTTGCCCGTCTTCACTAAAACGCCCTCTGGAGTTTCAAAACGCAAAACGGGGTCGGCAGCGTTTCTAAAGTTTTAGGTCTTTGTTTTTGCCATTTTAGTCTGGATGGGAGGTGCAAAAAGGTCTCCGTTTTAATTCGAAAATGCAGTAGTGTGGATGGGGCCTTATTCTGCTGGACTGCTGTCGGATGTCTGGTCGAAGTCCTGCACATGCATACCTGTAAAAAGCCACCAATTACATGTATACAGGGCCAAGACATCAACTTTCGACAGGAGAAATTGGGTTTATTTAACCCCCTACCCTGATTATGGAAACAGGAAATGATGTTGTAGAAATCAGGCTACTGCAGAAATGTGCAGTTACTTTAATGTTAGAAAGTATTTTTCGGAGAGCATGAAGGAATGTATGAAACTTTTGGAATGAAACTTCTTGTTTTTCTAAATCTGTCAAATTATCCCGATATCATTTGCTCTCTTCCTCTTTCTCTCTCACTCTTGGTTTTCGGTATCTCTGCAGTGTGTATTTATCTAAATATGTCTTGAGACAAAATCGCACTGCCGTCTGGGCTGTGGGAAATGCACACACACACAAAAACACACAAGCTGCTAAGAGCAACCTTATTTTAGAGGAGCTCTGGTGAGGTTCCCCCTGTAAAAGTCTTTCCTTTGCCTGGCCCTGTGGTACAGCTCCATCCGGGAGCCTATGGGCTTCCTGGTGCAGCTTCATGCCAGAGCACCCACTGCCACTGTAACCTACTGGCATGTTTTCCCTTGTTTTAGGAAGCAATAACGCCAAGTAAGATTTTAAGACTGAATGTAAGTAAGATTGATAAACTTGTTAGAAGCTTGTTAGAAACACACAGTGTGCTGCTGTGCATGGCCTGTGGTATAGCTGCGTGTCAGTCCTACAAGCCTTGTGGTGCAGCTGCATACCATGGTTTGTACCTCTGAGTCATGTTTAATTATTAGGAAGTTCTATCGTGGGTGTGTGGTTTAGTAAAAAGTCTGCGTTGCACCAACACACACAGACCCACACACACAGACCCTCAATTTTGCATAAAGCGGCTGTGGTGTTAAATCAGCGGGAGAGGTCGCGTGAGAGTGATGTGCTTCTGTGTGTGTGTGTGTGTGTGTGTGTGTGTGTGTGTGTGTGTGTGTGTGTGTTTGAGACTGATTTGCTTCTCGCCAGCGCCCAGTGATGTGAAAACCAAACAAAGGGCCGTGAGCCCAGTGACAAGAAAACAATCTTACAATTCCTGACAGGAAACAAACATCATAGCTGTTTGTTCTGTTTTTGTGTGGGTGGGGTTGGGCAATAATACAGTATGCCATAGAAGATTTTGATCATATTGCCCACCCATATGTAGGGGTGTGTGTGACAGAAAAGAGAGTGCATATGAATAAAAGAGAAAGGGGCAAAGAAACTAAATAAATGAACCATTCCATGATGAAAAAGACGAGAAACACATGAGACAGTTTATGTTCACCCCTCACCCTTCCAGACCATTCCCACCAATCGCAACTGAGGCCCCATTTGTCAAAGCCAATCCCTGGATGCACACTTCCTGTAACACTAACCATAGCATTCCAGCAGGTAAACTATGGCAGTCGCCTCTAAATGGACAATTAGCCAAGATTAAAGGCAACCTCCTCGTCTTTCTCCATTAACTTAATTCGGAGGAAAAGACATCTCAAATGACTCCCAGCTCCCTTTAGACTTCCTTCCCTCTCTCATGCTTCACTCTCCGTCCACCATCTTTTCCCCTGACTTAACCAGCAATGTTGTATTTGTATACAGTAACTGGGGAGGTTTACATCCACAGTTTGGAAGCGAGACTGAAGCATTTGGAGGTTAAGTGGTTTGCTCAAGTGTAAACTAATGGTGCCGAATAGCATGTCTCATTACCGTTCAGTCATACATTTGTTGACCATTATAGTCTTGCCAGTCATTTTCCTTCCTCATATCCATTCTTCCCTCTCTTACTCTTGTTTCATCCAGTTTCACATCCCCACAGACAGCTCTTTTTTTCCCAGCCTTTAGCTACACTTGTACACTTGAACATGAAGGGATTAAGCATCATTCTCAAGGACACTTTGATTGGATAAAATCCTTCACCAACATCCCCCTGGACAGAAACTCACTTCTCTTTCCATTAAGCTTCCAAAAACCCTTTCAGGCTGAATGTTTCACTGCTGGTATCCCTGCTGTGATGCATTTTATATGATGCAGTGAGGACATTGGGGGATCACAGCAGTGTTAAGGAATAGGAAGAAGCTGCAAACTAAAAAAAAACACACAGGAGATTACAAGCTTGACTACACTACAGCATGTTATCAAACTAAAATCTAAGGGCTAGATTCTTGGGTAACAGGTTGTTTTGTCAGTTTTTTATCGTTAATATTAGCTTTTTTTATTGCCATCCATTTGCTAATTTATAATAAAAATGAGTTTTCAACAAAAATTTGACAGTAGAATATCTTAATGTTTATGCTAAAACATTGTGTAAAAGTAACACAAGTGGAAAAGAGACAGCCAAATAAGTCAGCCAACTGACTAAGTAATGTCCAGCTTGCTAACATCAGCCACCCTAAGCTACTGGTAATACCAACCCAAATAAGGCTTTAGCAGCAAAGGTCCTGATAGTATCTAGCAAGGGTATGTTTTATTATTTATGAATTAAACTTTTCATTTCTAAGAGGAAGATAGTAGTATTTGGCCTTTTAAAAGTTATACAGTCTTGCTTTAAACAGTATAGAGTTTAGCAAGTTTTTGTATTGCATAGTCATATATGTGAATTATTGTGACAGCCCCATCTGCAAAATATATGACAGCAAGACTGAGCTTTAATTTCCATAAATGTTGAAACATGGTCAAAAATCACCTCCTACATTATGTAATACTCAGCATTTGAACCACACTGGGGCTGCAGTGGTGAAGGAAAGGGGGAAATATCTCTCGAGTCTGACTCTCATTTTTCTTCTTCATCGCACCCCTCTCCTCTCATGCAAACCAATCAACTGTAACCTGAGCTGCTTTAATGAGGGAGAATGATGCTGCTTCATGAGTATCACTGGCAGTAAACCAGCGCTGGTTCAAATGCAGGGGCCCTGTACACTCACACACTTTCACAGGCATGCACGCATAAAACATGTACACACATGCACAAACTACCAGAGCAGAAAGTGAAGATAACAGGATGAGGCTCAGTCGGGTCAGTGTTATTAGACAGGAGACCAACAGCCATCAAGTCACTTAGCAAAGTCAACCTCCCTGATACACTGTAATGTGCACTGATGCACAAAAGCCTTCTAACCAATGCCCTGCATTTTTCCATCTGAGCCATCATGATTGTTGCTTTTCAAACCAGAAATTCACTGCTTTTCTAGCAAATGTATTCTACTCAGAGCTTGATCTTAGAGTGTGAGTCTGGGTCCATGTGCTGTGAGACCACAGTCTCTGCAAACTGTGGGGGGAAACGACCACAGACTGCACACACTGAAACCCACAGACTCCAGTCCATGATCCATCTATCTCACCATCCCTATCTTTATTTTCTCTCCCCCCTACCGAGCACCTAGTGGGGTCACAGACTCCAGTCCCTCCAGCCATCTATCCGCTCCCTTCGTCCTCCACCAGCATGCTTTCATCCATCCATCTCCCTCCTTCACATGACCTCCCCAATACCTATCGACCATCTGTCTTTGTCAGGTGCTCACCAGCCACAGTTACTGCTCTATAAGACACAAAGTCAACCTCTTTGATTCATAGGCCTCGTTCATCTTGGCAGGATCCAAGACTCTGGTAAAAACTATTATCCAGCCTGATACCTATTGCCCTTACCTCCCACCCTCCTCAAGAGCAAAACCTCTTACCCATGCCTATTTTCCCTTAACACTAGTCCAGCTCCTTCCCTCTCCCCCGTCTCCAAACCTCAGACCACAGGGCTTTAATAGGAGGGTTAAGAGGTAATTCCTATCACACTGCCATCATTTAATATCTAACCGAGGCTGACAGAGAGGAAGGTTACGAACCCAAACCAGAAAGCCACCAGCAAACCTCCCCGTCTCTCCGTTCTTAGTCTCCTGCTGTTGTTCTCTCTTACAGTATCCCTCCCTTTAACTTACCTCCATTTCTTTATCTCCATTTCTTCCTCTTCTGTCTGTCTCTCTTATGCACTGTCTCATCTACATACCTTGCTATTTGCATTACTGCCACTTCCTTAATCCGCAAAAAACAGCTTGGAAGGGATAAAAAGCACCAAAAATGGAAGAGAAAAATGAGAAAAGTGGAAAAAATAAAAAAATAAAGAGCAGGAGGAAACTCCAGACACTGTAATTTAGATTGTGCTGATGGCAACATAGGGATATAAAGAACATGAGATTTATAATGTTAAGTTTGGAACACATTCACCCTTTCCACTCTCTTACTGAGTTGTCTGAGAGCTCTGTAGGGATCCATATTCAACCAGTGATAAATAAGTGCTATCGTGACCAATCAGGGGTTTTATAGAACAGTAAGCCAGGCGGTGGAAAAAATAAGATGTCACTCATGAAGTACAAGAAAAAAGAAGTAAACACTGAGCATATGTGTGTGACGGAGTATGTATGTTTGTATGTGTTTGCATCTGTCACTGTGTGTGTCCTTGATATTCACATGAGGGGTTTTGACTGTGTGTGATCCTGAAAGCCACATTTGACGTAAATGACAATTTGCTTTCAGCTATAACAGTCTACTTTGCTGTCTTCAGCAATACATCACACATTACCACAAATATAGGAAACACACGATTAGTCTGTCCAGAGATTTAAATAGAGGTTTCACAGTGTGCACCCCCGCTGAGAGGATTTCATCTTTCTGTGGCTTTTCTGGCAACACAAGCAATCATATTGAGAAAGAGCTATAGAAAACACAATCAATTTATTGTCATCATCATAAACCACCAATATTATTACTGTATTTGTTGTTTTTGTTGGGGTTTTTCCCCATTCCTTTGCTAAGCTTCAAAATAAAAGAGTGATGTTTTTAAATGTTTGTCGCTTACTGTCACTGTCTAATGAGAACCATGTATTTCAACATTTCATGGTACTAGAAAAATAGTGCACTTTCAAATACATGTTTGGCGGGGGACGATTAAGCTAGCTGCACCTAAATTTGGAGTGCACATGTATTCAAGCCTTTATGGTAAATCCATTTAAATGGACCTGACAGGCAGGTTAGCGACTTTCATTTGCCATTTTCTCTCTTTACAAAGGCAAGTGTTGCAATATGAGAGTCCTACCTGAAGAGAGGCTATGAAGTCTTCATGTTACGCAATATGAGAACCACATACGACATTATTTATCAAAGTGGGTCGTACTTGATTAATTTAGTGCGAGGATACACATGTGACAACGTCCGATTTTCAAAATAAGGTGTCTATACAGGATGAAAATAAGATTAATTGGACTGTATAAAACATATTACGTATCCATTAAAAGTAAATGGACACATGTAATTTACTTTACCGGACCCTCTCGGGCCTCGGACCCACCCACCATAGTCTCTCCAAATCCTGTGGGAAACACTGACTAAAAAGCACATTTTGACTATTGAATTTATGCATTGGTAAAAAAATAAAAATATTATATTCGGATGCGGCTTCAGCCAAGAATTTTCATTTCGGTGCATCCCTATAGATAAGACCTGTGTTAACGTTGGAAGAAGCATACCATGGACAGAAGAGGTGAATTCATGGTTAATTTCAAAATAAGTTCTCCAACTGTAACATAAAATGAGGCAGCATTTCTCTGAATGTCCTCAAAAATCTGTCACTTTTAGGGCTACATTTTGACCAATGGATTTTAAATACATTTTTTTGTCACTTCCTGTAGGCTTTAAGTTGCTCCTTTACAAAGTATGGCATATACTGTGAGCTTGGACTCAAAGCAGTTAGGGTTGAATGGATTTCAATGGTATCAAAGGGCAAAACAACGTGTCAAAACATGTCCCTAATACAGTTGAAGTCCACCATCGGTCAAGTCAGTGGTTCTCAACCTTTTTTAGGCCAGCGTCCCCCTATCCATTATCCAGATCCCTTACCGCCCCCCATCAAAAAAGATGTTTGCTATTTGCCCTGATTATTGTTGATTTTTTTTTATAGTTACTATTGTTATTAAAAACATGGAAAAGGTAACAAAAAAGCCATGTGAAAAGTAATTATATTTAACTAATAAGTGAATGTTCCTCCCAGAAACTGTGTGTGAAGCCAGATACTGTTTTCTTGGATGGGGCAATAAGTGGGGGGATATGGGGGTCCTCCCTCAGAAGATTTTGAGCATTAAACACTTAATTTCCTGCATTCTGGTGAAAATTTCTCCTCCAATTTCTGCCTTTTCTGCACCAATTTATGGTGGAAATGTCTAAAAATTCAGGTGGCAGGTGACAATTCAAAATATAATTATAATAGAATATAATGTAGTGAGGCTCTCAGGCAATCTTATTGCTTTTAAATATTTTTCTCCTGTAGATCAACTTATTTAATATCATCCCTGCTGAGTCAATACACATGATTAAGTCTTACCACCTCTTTTGTGGGGAAGTAACCTATTTAAATGTGTTTGTGTCTTTTCATCTCAGTAATAAATGAATCCGTTTTAATTCAGTTATTGACTGGACTTTATTAGCTCATCTGTTAATAACTTCCATAACTTAACAATCCCACAGAATGACAGTGTAACTGTGGCGCAGATAAAGCATGCTAGCCTCGAAAACCCAGCTGTATGGCTCCTTACATGCTTGCTAATAACTTTTAATAGCTGGGTCTCCGACATTGACAGCGTTGTGTTGGACAGATTTGTGCAACTGTGTTAATGAGGGAGAGAGAGCGAGAGCGAGGGACAGATGAGAGAGATGAGCGAGAGGATGTGCTGTGCGAATACACGCTGCCTGCAGCTCAAATACGATTTTAAATAGGCCTACTAAAAAAAGTCGAAAATCAATATGTGGCGGTCAGCATTGATATTGTGGCAGGCCGCCACAAATAAATGAACATATGGGAAACACTGTAACTTATCTGCTCATGTTCAAAACTTTCTACACATTCAGAATCTCTCCCACATATCTGAGTTCTCTGACATGTAAAGAAAAAAAGTCGTAGTGGGAGACTAACGTCATTAGCCTATTTAAAGAGAATTCATAATATTTTACTACATGCCCTATACTGCATTATGTTAATGACTCACTGAAAGTATCCCCTCGCCGTCTAACAGACAAAACTGAATGAGATGAGGAGGTGTTCATTCCGGGGGAAAACGAAACTAACCAACAACACCTGTGATCAGACAGAAAGCTCACAAATAATCCCACACACGTTAACTTCAGCACCTCTGATAAAGTGCCGCTTACAATCCCCAACAGAGCAAGACAGGGCTTCAGTTTTTAATGTTACATTTTTATAGCCTACTGAAATTACAGTATATGTCCGCTTTGGCACAAACTGTCTGCGACTCACAGCGCGAGGTGGGTCCATTGTCACTCGCTGGTGTCTCGGCGGAGTTGCTTTCAAGGTGAGTCCGACAGCGGAATATCCCTCTTGTGTATGTGTAACCACTGTGATAGCAAGACCTTCACTCTGTATTCCTCCTCAGAGAAATTAACACTTTTCCACAAAGAAAGAGAGCGTCAATTTTCCAGAGTTTACACAGTAAACGCCATGTGGGTAAAATTTTAGAGATTATACTCTGACTTCCCGTTCCTGTGAAGGCAGCACGAAGCTGCACCACAAGTAGCTGACGGAGAAAAAACACACAGTGTCGTCCAGTCACAGTGGACTAAACTGGCAGGTTTTAATGTGGCAGACCACAGTTTTTTGCTAGTAGTTTAAAGTTTAAACTCGTATTGTTGTGAATCTTAAGTAATTTCCAACCAACAAATGCCCCCCAAAAGCAGCTAACCCGTCCTCGGAACGCCCCCCATTGAGAAACGCTAGTCGAAGTGATCAGTTTGTCCACAAAAATCTCAATCCACCAATAAACCACTATATCTGCTACTTCCAGGAAAGCTTTGAAAGAATGAAGAGGTGATAATGCAGGACTTGAATAGTGTATTTAGTTATGGTGTGAACAAAACTATGACTGCTGGGAACATATTAAACATACTTGTCACAGCAACAGGCATTGAATTTTTTGATACTCTTTTTCTCGCTTGCTTTTCAGTGAAGTATTCCTTTAATTTTAGGTCTAATTCACTTTATGATCTCCTAAAACACCTGGAACTGTTTTATCAAATGTTAAAAACAGACAAAAACAATACACAGAACTTTATCAACAAAGAAAAGTTACAGTAGCTTTCAAGGTGTTCTGCCTCATGGAAATTATAAAAGAGAGTGAGAGAAGTGAGAAGTTTAATGTACCAGTGCTGGTATTCCTTGCACCTTGCAACACACACACACACACACACACAATTATGCAGATACAGTATATTAATATGGGGCGTGCATGTGCACACATATGATACTCAAAAATGCACACTATAATGACTTCACACAAGTATAAAGCAAACATGCACAAAGGGCACACACACACACAAACACACAGTCAGCTCAGAGGCTAGCTCTAGCTTTACTTGAAGGCAGCCCAATATAAATAGCTATAAAGTTTAGAAGGTGTTTCAACCTTCAACTTAAGCTGACAGAGACTCTCTAAGGATAAGACAAATAGAAAACCTGAGTGGAAAGAAAGAGTGCAGACAGAGAGAGCAGAGGGGAAGGAAAGGAGACAGGGTGGGTGCACCGATGGGACTGAAACATACAAAGAGAGAGAGAGAGAGAGAGAGAGAGAGTATGTCTGGGAATGTAAGATGAAAGAGAGAGAGAGAAGGAGGGCAAGTGGGAGGCTTCTCTTCATCAGTATGACCTGCTCTTACACTTTGAATACTCTGGGAAAACTCCATTTTCCCGAATAAAAATTCCTCACAGATCCAAGCAAAACATTCACTCCGAGCACACTTTCACCTCTTAAAATCGTGCGCACACACACATCTGACACACACTCTTTTTCACCTCTCCAGGAGCACAGAGCGGCACTGTGTCACCTGGCGCAGGACTTGAACCCTCAACCCGGATAAAAGTTCTGACATGGCAGTGGCCTTGTTTTTAAATGGATCACGTAACACATCAGAGACAGAAGAGGCCAGAGAAAGAGTGACGGAGGGAAAGTCAAGCAGAGATGGGAGAGTTGACGAAAGTGGGATTGCTAGAGGCAGAGATGGAAAAACAAGAAAGGTGTACTCACAGTCGTCCTAGTTTGGGGTTGGACTGGAAGAGAAGTTCTGGGAGAAACTGAAGTTTGTTTCTGTTCAGACGACTGTGGAGAGAAATAGGGGGAGAAAAAGATATATTGAAGCAAAATGGTTTTACCACTTTAAGAGAAACCTCAGCGTGAACTGAAAAGAGAAAAAACACACACTCATTAATCACTCAGATTCATGCTTTTGTGTTGACTGAACTATCACCAACCAGGTGACTGCATCACCTTGTAGGTCAGCGGGTTCAAGGTTCAAAGGTCAAACTCATGGGAAAGTCTGTGTGGTTTCCTGTGATAATGACCTACAGGTTATCATAGTGTTTTGTGTGTGTGTGTGTGTGTCTTAGTTACAGGTTATTGCGCTGTAAGCTTTCTAAAGCCAGTTGTCACTATAATCCCCCCATGTGCTTTGACCTAGGTGGAAAGGAGGAACAAGTTTGGGTTCCTGCCGTCTTCCCGGCATCTCCACTGAAAGTCGTTTTCATAAAACGCTTTTCCCATGATAACTGACACTCCTCTTTGTGTATTTTAAATACATTTTGATACCTAAAATGTTATGAAAAGAAAAGAACATCAATTATACCATCAATAAGGGGATTAACAGATTGTCAAGTGCACTTCCAAATGGTAAAACTAAACCTAATCTCAGTGGCCTCATTTTATCCGATAAGACAAAAATGCACAATGCATGAGATTCGCCCAGAAATTATATCTAATGTACCTTTATTTTTTACAAAAAAAATATAAGAGGCTCTTCAGATGCAAAAATAATTGATTCATAAGATGTGCAAAAGGTGATAAAATGTGAAAAAAAAGTGAATGTTTCGGTCATAGGACCATCGTCAGCAAAGATTTAAGACCACGTAATTCTTAAACAGGCAATCAGACAAACAGCAATGGCCAAAAGCTGTGCATAAACTCATCAGTTGGTTGGGTGTGACCTACAAGCATACCAGAACGAATACACAGACTATACATGTTTGTGTAAGTAAGTAAGTAAGTAAGTAAAGTTTATTTCTATAGCACCTTTCACAGGTATAGGGCCACAAAGTGCTTCACAACAAAAACATTAATATCATAAAATACACACAATAAAAGCATAGACAGTGCATGATCATATCAACCCACAAGTAGCTAATTGAAAGCCTGAACAAATAAATGTGTCTTTAGTCTGCATTTGAAGGCATCAACAGAATCAGAAGAGCGCATAGATGGTGGAAGGTCATTCCACAACCTAGGGGCAACAGCCTGAAAAGATCGGTCACCTCTAGTACGGTAGCGAGTGCGTGGAACCGTCAGCAGGTTCTGATCCACAGACCTCAGAGCACGCACAGGGGTATAACGCTGAATCAGGTCACTAATATAGGGTGGAGCCTGGCCATGTAAAGCTCTGAAAACTAAAACCAAAATTTTAAAATTTATCCTATAAGACACTGGTAGCCAATGAAGTTCTT
The DNA here is from genome assembly GCF_014851395.1 of Micropterus salmoides. Classification (NCBI taxonomy): domain Eukaryota; kingdom Metazoa; phylum Chordata; class Actinopteri; order Centrarchiformes; family Centrarchidae; genus Micropterus; species Micropterus salmoides. The sequence goes on from NW_024044707.1 coordinate 14,719, forward strand.
TTAGGATTGGTGATATGTGAGACCTCCTATTAGTACGTGTTAAAATTCTGGCTGCAGAGTTTTGTACTAATTGCAGTCGAGAGAGCTCCTTCTGGTTTAGGCATAAAAATAAACTATTACAATAGTCTAACCGCGACGACACAAAGGCGTGAATGATTAGCTCCAAATCATTTCTTGAAACTATATTTCTAAGTTTTGAGATTTTCCTTAATTGAAAGAAGCAGTTTCTCGTCAGCTGCTTGCAGTGCTGCACTAACGACATGTCTTTGTCCAGGACAACTCCCAAATTTCTAAGACTTTGCTTAGCAGACTGGCCTAAATCACCCAAGTATTGTTTAATTCCTGGAATTGCATCCTCAGGGGCAATGATTAATGTTTCTGTTTTGTCTGCATTTAGCTGCAGGGAGTTTTGTATATATAAACCTGTTTATCATCAGCATAGCAATGAAAGTTAATGAAATATCATGGGTCCTGTTAATATATATATATATAGTTCAAAGATCAAAACATGAGTATGAGACAAGAGTTCTTATTTCGTGGTATTCACATCTAGATGTGTTAAACAACTCAGGACATACCACCCTTTGTTTGAACCCACCCATTTTTCAAGTGAGCAAAACTATTGGAACATGTGACTGACAGATGTTTCTTGTTGCCCAGGTGTTGCCTTTTAGATTGATTGTCCAAACATTAAATAGTTCTGCAGAAGAAAGATCGACCAGAGCCATTGGACAAACATTGGCATGTCCTGAAGAAGAAAGAAACTACTGGTGTACTCAGCAACAGACGTCGAATAGGTCAGAAATATCGTTAGAGCTGAAATATAGAGGCCACACCACAAGATGCAAACCACTCAGCAGCAGGAAGAATCGGAAGGCCAGATTGAAATTTGCAAAGTACAGATGAGCCACAAGTTCTGCAACACAATCTTATGGACTGATGAGACTAAGATTAATCTCTACCACAGTGATGGAAAGGCCAAAGTGTGGAGAAAGAAAGGAACTGCTTATGATCCGAAGCATACAAGCGCATCTGTGAAGCACGGTGGAGGTAATGTCATGGCTTGGGCGTGCATGGCTGCTTCTGGAACAAGCTCATTAATATTGATTGATGATGTAACTGATGATGGTAGCAGCAGAATAAATTCAGAAGTGTACAGGAACATTTTGTCTGCCAATTTACCAATGTACACTGTCAATGAAGAATGCAATAGTTTGGTGATACCAGGAAATAAAAGCTGAAATTCCGAACTCTTGTCTCACACTCATCTTTTGATCTTAAACCCAAATGTCTTCAGTGAACAACAAAAACAAAGGAATTTGCCTTACCGTTTCAATACTTTTGGAGAGGACTGTATATACAGTGTGTGTGTGTGTGTGTGTGTGTGTGTGTATATATATATATATATATATATATATATATATATATATATAATAAATTGGACTTAAACCAACTCTGTAGTAGTATATGGTGGTTGATGGTATCGAAAGCAGCACTCAGAGCTAACAAGACATGTACAGAGATAAGTCCTCTGTCTGATGCAACTAGTATGTCATTTGTAACTTTCACCAGGGCTGTCTCAGTACTATTATGTCTTCTAAACCCTGAATGAAAAGCCTTGAATAAGCTGGTGCTATGAAGATAGTCACAAAGCTGACTGGCAACTCCTTTCTCCAGGATTTTAGATAGAAAAGAAAGATTAGATATAGATCTATAATTATTTAAAACCTCTGGGTCCAGAGGAGGCAGATTGAAGCTTTATGGCGCTTTCAGACCAAAAGTGAAGCGAGCATTCGGGGCGGTGAGTTTACATACAAAGTCAATGCAAAGATGCGTAGAGCTGCGATTTCCTGTCAGGCAACGTGAAAGGGGCGGTGCCGGCGACGTGAAGGCAACGTGAAGGAATTTCTCGCTTGAGTTGAAAATATTCAACTCACACGAGAAATTCACATGACGCTGAGTCGGGATAACCTATCAATGTTGAGATTGTCCCTACGTCATCGACAGCTTCAGAGCGTTGTGTGGAGAGGGCCAGGCAGAGCAGGCGATTGAAAATCTGCAGGCTTGCTGAAAGCTGCTAAACTTGGGCTAAAGAAGCAGGGAGCAGCGCTCCAGCTTTTGGACAAATAACAAATAACACCCGTGGTCGGACTGGATTATTCTCTGACTACACCGTTTGCTCGAGGGAGGAGCTTGGAGTAAACTGCTTTTATTATGAAAAGAAAAAACACCAAGCTACTTCTCATGCCCAATTCAGTCTTATATTATGCAACTAAGTTGAACTGAGCATGAAATGTACATATGACAATTATTTACAAAGGAATGAGAGGCAGAGGAAGATGGAGAATGAAAGAAGGGTGTTGACCAACAGGTAGACATATGTGTGCGATGATAGCGAGAGATGTACTGTGTGTAAGGGTGAAAGATGTGTCAGTGTGTGTGCAGAAGGAGGGTGGGGTTGGCTGCAACAGAGATAGATGAGGACAGTGTGACGGGATGGAGTGAAAGTGTTATCAAGCTACCAAAGCATTTGGCTGAGAAACAAGGCGTGGAAGGGAAAAAGAAAATAAAAGTAGGGTGGAGGGTCATAGGGGTCACAAAGTAGAATATGCGCTAGAGAAGACACAGACAGCAACCTTTTAACCCCTGTGATAATGATAATAAGACCCTGATTTTCACTCCTGTGTGTATCAATGAAAAGAGAGCTGCAGTCCAAAAAGAGATATCCACCATTTGAAATAATTGACCCCTGCTTCTAGAAAATAACTGCTGGGACGAAAGTAAAGCGCATGATCAGCTACTATTACAGTTATGAGTCATTTTAAGACGTTAGCTCAAAACGTTATGGTTTTTAAGAGAAGAATCCTTTGTGTATTAATAATGACGAGTTTATTCTACTTGGAACCTTTGAAATATTACCAGACCACGGAAAATTATCCGTGTTAGCCAGAATCACAATAATGTCCAGCAAAAATGGTTTGGAGACTGAGGGGAACTAATCTCACTTGGCGAGTACCTTAAAATCCAGAAGTCTGATATATTTTTGTAAGGAAGACGAAATAAAATTTCTTAAAAAATCCCCTATTCTGTTTGCAAAATATCCATCAATCAGAACCTTATACAGGATTGAAAATGAGCTAATCATTACATTTAGCCTTTTCAACCTAACTGTCCTTTTAAATTACCAAATGAGGTGAAATGACTATATCCATGACTTCATGATTCTTGTGTTGACATACATGAATGTACTCAACCAAGGAGATGACTACACAAGCTCCATGTTTTTCACATTTTGACGCCACAAATCACACAGACTCAGCACCATGACCCCTCGCCCCTAACCTTTCAGCCTGACAGGCACAACATCAGAGAACCTGTCAACTAAGCATTTTAAAAAGCATTTCACTATCACTTAAGCAAAGAATCCCGGACACTATATCATAGTCTTTCTCCTTAACATTTTCAACCAAAAACCAGATAATATGTACTTTTGTTTTTTCCTTAAATTGACCCTAGATAAAGTACAAATGCCATCTGTACACTATGTGATGTGTATAATAGATGCATTGCCATGCAACTTTAGTTATACATACAATAGAAATCTGCACAAAAGCATATTTTTAAATGACTTGGATAAAAGAAATGCAATCTGATGTGTGAGTTTTAACACACAACTATGCAGCCTCCTGTTGCCTTCCCCACCAAACCCCTAACCCCTGACCCTTCCTGACACACCCCATTACAGCCTTTTAAGCCTGTTTGCTGTCCTCTGAACTGAAAACGTGCTGTTGTTGCTCTGTGTGTCTCTGTCAAATTTCTTTGACAACATCTCCAACTTATTCTTGCTCTTTGTGAAATATAAACTTTCCTCTTCACAGAAGACAAAATCTTTAAATCAGTCTTTTTGCCAGTGATGCTGGATACAAATAGCTTTTTGCAGTCGCATGGCAGCATCACAGTTCTTCAAGTTACAGACAATATGAGACTGTGGAAGTACATTGTTTAAAGACAGTGGCAAATTAAATAGCCCACTGTGACATTATCTGAGAAACAGATTAAAACAGACATACCGGTGAAGAAATTCCCAGCTCCTGTCCAAGCCAAGCATTGTAAATTCAACACTGTTAGGACAGCCAGTTACTAAGCTTAGAAATGCTCATCAGGTGAAGACCTTACATCACCTGAAAGCCACCTTTAAAAACAGCTTTAAAACATTTCTGACAATAAACAGTGTGTTGCTTTCTGTATTCATTTCCTGTTACAGCATCAAAAACTTCCTGCAAAGCTGTCTGCCCATCAACCTACCAGAGTCATAAACATGCAGGTGTGTGTGTGGAAGTGTTGTGCTGTGCACTGACACCTTAATTCTGTTGACTAGAGCCTTGGTGTTAGCTGACTGACACACACACACACACACACACACACACACACACACACACAATGAACAAAGCAATATCTATGAGAGATTCCAAGGCTGTGTGTGAAGTGGATGGACTTGGGTATCATCCAGGTACACTCTTTATGTGTATGTGCGAGTGTGCCTTACAGAATGGACAACAGCACGTAAGTGGTGTGTGTATGTTTGACTAAATGGAAAATCAGCGGTAGTAAGTCAAATATTTGTGTATGTGTGTGTAAATTAGTGCATGTATGCTAATTTGGGGATGTTTAGGTGTGTGTATTTCTTACATCCCTAAAACAACTATGCGTTTGCTTCAACTGTTTTGTTTGCAATGCTTCTTTTTCTCACACATAACAGGTAGTACTTACAGTCTCTCCAGCAGTCTTAGGTCTTGAAAGGCTCCCCTCTCAATAACACTGATTTGGTTGTCCTCCAGATGACTATAGTAATGGACATAAAGACACAGAGAAAAGAACAGCAGTTATAGTTACTATCATATCTAAAAAAATTCTAAAATTTAAGAATGCAGAAATACGATGGAGGAAATAAGAATTATCAGTAACATAGTTGAAGTACGCATTTCTTAAAATGTCTTGATTTAAATATCAAACAGACACGTAGGGAATACATATCAAAGCCAGTTTTCCAGGCTGACCTGGAGGTTCAACCCAAAGGGAGAAACACCAGATAAATGTCATTTGCTGGACAGCACAAACAAGAGAAATCAGATGCTTGCCAGAGAGAAATAGAGAGATTTCAAACAGTGAGAGAGACACTTAAAAATGTGTTGTATAAACAAGCAATCACCGCACTGAACAAATGAATCTGGCATGAAGCAAGACATGCAGCGTTTCAAAAATGTCACAATCTAGTGAGCCAAAACAAACGATTAACAACCCATCCCTCTTCCACCCTTCAATGGATAACTTCTCCATTTCTCATCTGTCTTTCCAGTGGTGCTCCCAATGCAATGCATATTCCTCTTTTTCTCTTCTCTTCTCTGAGTATGTTGTCATGTTTTGGGGGGCGATCTAAGGTTTTCCAGATGGGACAGAGCAGAACACATCCACAGATATGTGTGTATACATTTTCTGTCTGAGGATGTTAAGAGTGACATCTCCTGAGAGAGGAGAGGAGGGGAGGGGAAAGGGAGATTGAATGAAAAATGTTGCTGCTGTGAGAGGCAGAGAAGGAGAGGAAGGAGGAAGTTAAGGGAAGAAAGAGAAAGGAGGAGGAAGAGAGAGAGGATACAGGGATTCAGAAACCCAGAATGAAAAGATGAAGTGAGTGAGAGAGATATTTAAAAAAAAGAGAGAGAGAGATAGCCTAGGAGGACTAAAGAAGCTAAAGAAGTATCAAAAGAGACAATGTCTGGCTTGCCATGGGGACTCTTTTAAATATTCTTTCAAAGAAAATGTTCAGACACGCAGCTGAATTACAGCCACTAATCCGTGGACTGCCATAACAGCTCTTTACACAACACACATGCATACACAGACAGACAATCTGCTGGACTGAAACATGCACTCAGTTGAAAGATAACAGACTCAGACACTCAAATATGCATTCATGGACATGCACAAAAAAGATCATTTGTATATGCACATATGCATAGATGCATGCAGACATATTCACTCACTCCTAATTTCCTGATATGGGTCTTTTAGCACCTAAAAACTTTTAAAAATAGCATTTACCAGTGTTTATTTTGAAAAATCTGATCTGAAATATCAATATTGCAAAAAAATTGATTTTAAAATTACCATATGCAAAACCATATACCATATTATTTATGTTGTTATTTTATTCCTAATTACTTCAAGGGACTCTGGTACACAATGAATAGTTAATTTGCATATATTACCATTTTCTCTTCAGTTTTTATTTTGAGAAGATTTCTAGGTTTTCTTTCTGCTTCTCGCAGCAGGAAAATGGACAACTTTTGGGTGCATAATTCCAGGACAAAATGATTTTAAACCAATCTTTTTTTAAACAGCAAAAATATTTAGTTAAAATTTAAAATGCAAACATATGCTACAGAAAAGTCATAACAGTTGAAGACAACAAAGACAAGCACACACCGACAGGTTCAAATACATACAGTGCAGGAGATGGGTAGACACACACACATTATTTACAGTCCAGCCAGTATTACAGTTTTTTTCAATTGCTAAGATGCAATGGTCAAAACTGAAGCCACTTTTTCAAAACTCTTAACACAGTCTGCATTACCAACATGCATCCTGGCCAAACAGTTAATCTGACCTCCAAAAGTCACTCAAACCACCAAAACACTTCATATAAGCCTCAAAATAAACTCGTTCAGCCAAAACACTGGCAACAATAACCACTCAGAAAGCATCCATTGTCACTCATAACACACTGACCTACAAAACACTAACAACAGGAAGCATTACATACATTTGTTTAACTTTTATCCCTGAAATATGACTGATATTTCCATATAAATCAGTATTTCATTATAGAATCCAGTTGTTTTCAGTCACTTTGATACATTTCTCAGATCAGAATTGAAATTCTACTTGTTCAGCCTCCACATCATCTAGTCGCTTGTGCACATTATGTGTAAAAGCAATTTCTCAGTCTTTTGCAAAATTTCAAATTGCACATGCTTTGACACATTTATGCAAATTATTATGTACATCTGTCTGCTGTTTCCTACATTATCAATTGCTTACTCTATGACATGTTGATCACAATCAATTACAGTATACTGGTGCTTTGTTGAGAAGTCTTACCCCCCAAAACATCTAGACATAAGTTCATTGCGTAAGTCACTACATGCAAAATGGTTGAACACGTCATAATCTGCATTTTCCTACATATGTCTATTAGACTTGTTTTGTAAATGTGTCCTACAGTAAAGTTCTGATCTGTTGTGCTGTGAATAAGAATTTCTTAGTTTGTAATTGCTTCCGTTGTGCTATGCAGTGATGTAAAATAGTCTTGTTTTTTTTATTTTCTGCATCACAATGACATGCTCTGTCAACAAATTACAGTGCATGCAGTAAAGGTGTAACTGTGAATCCTGTCCAATCTCTTGCAATGTTTACTGTAACTCTGTACTGGTGAAATTGATCTATGCCATACAGAAAAAGTACAGCCTGTAAATGTACCAAAGAGACTGAGAAAAAATGGAAGAAACCTGTAACATATTTTCACTTTATTGACTGTACTATAGTATATGTTAGAAGAATGAATCAGAAATGCATTCAGTAATGTACTTGTGAAAAAAAGAAGTTCCTGACATTTCAGTGCTGCAATACACTTTTTTTCAGTTGTTTACATAGTTAACACTGGTACCTGAGACCCAATGACCACAGTCTGTAATTGATGTACCATACCCTTGAACTAGTTCTGCTAAAATATAAGCAAATTTCTTGCTTTACAATCACACAGTTTTACAGTAGAACCACATTCAAAACATTATACATATTTCTCTAAAACATCAAATGGATGTAAATGTTCTGCAAAGATTTTCTATATATATCTGTCCAGCTACAGCAAAAATTCAGGAAATTTGCAAACATTTTGTTTTGAACGTGTTTTGAACAGTTTTGGACACAGTGTGTTAGCATTTGAAAAATGTCCTGCAGATATATAGTGTTTTGCAGGTGGTGAAGTAGTAATGGGAAAGGAGTTCATGGATTTTGGATAAAGTGGTCATTGAATGCATTTTGTGTGAAAGCAATGAAAAATTATTCACAGTTTGGTCCACATGCACTTCTGTTTCGCTGACTGTGTGAAGAGTTTTGACAATGTGACTTCAGTTTTGACCAATGCAGGTTAGCAATTGAAAAAAAACTGTAATTGAGCATGTTTAGTCAAGCTGCATTTTCTCAGCACCAATAGAAGTACCAATGCGTATCTCGCAAACTCCGGAGTAAGTTACATCAAGACATAACTTTGAGTAACTATCAGAGTTTATTTGTCCAAATGAGAGATCAACCGCATGCTGATTTACTGAATAAAGTTTAGAAAGGCACGGGATCTTAAGCCAAACACATGGTGTGGGGAGTTGATGCTGGCATATTGTTCAGATGAGGTATTGTTTTTATATTGGTCTGTATCAGGCATTAGTCATCCACAGAGAGATGGAGAAAAGAGAGAAAACACGTATTGATTTCATGTGTGTGGGGTCTGGTGTGTCTAATAACTCTTTCGTTCAACCATATTAGAAAGTCTTAACATCTATTATAAAAAGCATAATGATGTCACGCTACCTTATGGCAAACTCAGAGCACTTGGCCTCTAAAGGAAATAAGGAAATACTTCAGGGCATATTAACTTCACTTGTTGTTTACATACAATGGGTGAAACCACATTAACTTTCCGCAGCCAAATGTTCAATATCAAGCACAAGTTTTCACCTACAACTAAATTTGTTTGGAATTACTCAATTTCGCCACAATCTGGAAGAAATCTTGCAATGTAAGGCTGCCAAAGATATTACGCTAAGTGTTGCGCATGCAGTATGCATGCAGAGACAAGCTGTGTCTGTGTAAAACGGTGTGACCACTCAGATTAAAGAACATTCAGACTGCTGTTTCATTGTTTCATTTTGTACAAAATTATGTTAAATGTTTAATCGGATTACAGCAGACAGTCTGAATAAGGTGCTTTAATAAGGTCCTATAACACACTTTATCCAAAACTGTTCAAATCACAACAGACTGAAATATATAGAAAATCTTAGCAGTACATTTACATACATTTTATGTTTACGCCTATATGCGTAGAGAAATGTGTGTAGTGTTTTGAATGTGGTTTTACTGTAAAACTGCAAGCTGAGGGTAAAGCAGGAAATGTGCTTATATTTTAGCAGAATTGGTTCAAGGAGTTGATGCATCAATTACAGGTTGTGGTCATTGTGTCTCAGGTACCAGTTTTACTGCGTAAACAACTCAGAAGTGTATTGCAGCACTGAAATTTCAGGAACTTTTTTTCATAAGTAAATTACTGAATGCAGTTACATAGAAAATAATAAACGATAATGAAGGAAATTTCTGCATTTCCGATTCATTCTTGTTACATATACTATTGTACAGTCAATAAAGTGAAAATATGTTATTCTAACAGTTTTTCTCAGTCACGGTACATTTCTAGAATCATCCTTAACATTGGCAAAACTATTTGTATTGGTAAACTATGGCAAAAGTTTGGATGACAATGACTGAAAACGCAAAAGGCTGCACTTTTTCTGTATGGCATGTATCAATTCAATCAACAGTACTGAGTTATACACGGCAAATGATTGGACAGGATTCACAGTTACATGCATAAAAAAACAAGACTATTTTATACTCCAGTATAATACATTGTGATCAACATGACATAAGCAATTTCTCAAAAGACTGAGAAATTGCTTTTACATATGATGTGCACAAGTGACTAGATGATGTGGAGGTTGAACAAGTAGAATTTCAATTTTGATCTGAGAAATGTACCAAAGTTACTGAGAACATATGATTTATATAAAAAAATTTCATTTTTGAAAATAAAAGATCATCAAATTTACGTAATTCTTCTTGTTGTTAGTGTTTTTAGGTCAGTGTGTTATGAGTGACAATGGATGCTGTCTGAGTGAGAATTGTTGCCAGTGTTTTGGTTGAACAAGTTTATTTTGAGACTTGTCTGAAGTGTTTTGGTGGTTTGAGTAACTTTTGGAGGTAAGATTAACTGTTTGGCCAGGATGCATGTTGGTAATGCAGACTGTGTGAAGAGTTTTGAAAAAGTGGTTTCAGTTTTGACCATTGCATCTTAGCAATAACTGCATGTAGTGTACAGATGAAAAAACATCTGATTTGACAGAGTTATGTAGCATATTACTGTACGTTAGTTTGGTTGAGTTGTTTAACACAAGTCAGATTATATGTAATACGAGTCAAGTATTTGTGTGTGTATGTGTGTGGGAGTGCATGTGTTCTTTCTCAGACTATCTTCTCTTTCCCAAGCCATCTCCTCCCCATTTCTTTAAAAGATTTAGAGTGGGGAAATGTCACAGCAGTTTATCACCAACCACATAAAACAAGCTGCTGGCGCACCACACGCAAACACACACACATACTCAGCCTCTTTTACTTGGTCCTTCTCACCCTGTCTCAAGTGCACAGGATGCAAACACATAAAGGTCTCTCTCTTTCTCTTCCTCTGTTTTGCTTATTAAATACACACACACATATTTAAACACCTGAAACATTAACTGTTCCAAAACGATCCCAATCCATCATTGTCCTCACAAGTATTCTTATAGTTACAAAAATGCACTTACAAATGCATAAACATATTTCCACTCCTCAGCGTCGTTGGTGCTGGGAGTGTATTTTTATATGCCGGTCTGGTTAAAACAGAGTGAGGAGGGAAGCTGCATGCAGCCAACGGTGATTATAGTTATTATAGGCCTAACACAGACACACACACACACACACACACACACACACACACACACACACATTTGAGCCACTTGAGGCAGAAGAGTGACAGAGCTCTTAAAGACAATTAGGACAGATGAGAGGAGACAAAGAGTCACACTCTACTAAGAGCAGCTGTTTAGATATTACGAGTTAGACAAGCAAAAGTAACATCAGAAATTGAATTGACATTAGACTATAGAGGCTCATACTTTGGAAACAATTCCCATTTTAGATGTTCACTGACGGCTACATGTTTAGTCTATAGTCAGTGTATAACCTTTGAAATTTTTACTTGAACCGGACCAGTGGCCAGTTGAGCTCAACTCTTTTAGCCCCCTTTTGAGCCCCAAAAGACAAAACTTTATGAACAGATAGTATATCAGATCGGCTAGAATCACCAGTTATGACCTTATGACACATCAGGTTATTTCAGGCTGGACACGCGTCATGCTTCAAGAGAGGTTCTCTTTGTGGCAAGTATGTACAGGAGAATCAATTACAGTGAACAAAAACCTTTCAATGTCCATATGGCCATGTGAATACTGTTTTAAGATGTACGAAGATATCCTTTAAGCTGTTTGTCATATGACTCTTTTTTAGCTCTTGTTTAAAGAGGTGGTATTATGCTCATTTTCAGGTTCAAAATCTTAATTAGGGGTTGTACCAGAACAGGTTTACATGGTTTAATTTTCAAAAAACACCATATTTTTCTCATACTGCACATTGCTACAGCTCCTCTTTTCACCCTATGTGTTGTACGCTCCGCTCTTGAGCTACAGAGTGATGCATCTTACTTGTACAAAATCTTTGTTGGGAGTTGCACATGCGTAGTATGGTAAGTAGGTAAGGACTACTAGCCAATCAGAAGCAGAGAAGGGCGGGTCATAAGAAACAAGGTAGTGTGATCCAAATCAAAGCCGCTTCAGACTGCGACTGTAACCTAGCAGATGGTATAAGTTACTCACAAGTCCACAACCACACAACATCGTTGTTCCACATCTTACCATAAACCACTACAAAAATCAGCATATTTCAAATCAATTTTACATAAAAATTGGCCAAACAATTTGAACGTTTGCTCAGTAGCTTTCACACCGGGTGTAACATTAGCATTATAGTTATAACTTTAGCTGTGTTAGCCAACGTTTACAACAACTCCGCACTTCAACAGTCTGTGAAGTTACATTGCCGTGTTTATTTTAAATATAATTCACAACCAATAAAGCATACTTACAGGTTGTGAATGTGAATTTCCAACCCGGTCTCACTCCCAAGTCGTCACATATGGACGCTTGGTCAGGAGCCATAATCGTCAGTTTGTGACGCACTAGGGATCCCTTTGACGTCATAGTTCGACGTGTTGAGGGAAGCCCTGTTGTGTCAGTTTTTGATGTTAAAGGCAAGTATGATATTTAAGAGAAAAGACGAAGTAAGGAGGTGATTGGGGTGGATAGAGGGCCAGAACCCGGACCTTGAAGCAGGAGAACAGGGTTTGTGTCCAGTGCGAAACAAAACATTAAATGTTTTTATTTAGGCGAGTGAGGTAAATCGACATTAACATTAGTTAACTTAAGTCTTAACTGACATACATAGCTATTTTAACCCAAACCATGATCTTTTCCTAACCTTAACCAAGTAGTTTTGTTGCCTAAACCCAACCAAGTACTTTCTGTGCGTAAACCTAACGAAACTGCAACGTTTCACGACTTTAATTATGCGCGTTTCAACATGGCAATGTATCGAAACGTTACGTTTTATCTTGAAAGTGTAACCGGATATTGCATATTTATTGTTGCTAAGCGTTGCTAACTTGACTGTGGATCCCTAAACGTCAATAATTGATGCAAAAGGGCTACCCAAGTCTTTAAAAAGCGACGACAAAGGGCCTTGACCATGCGTCAGACATTTGATGAGTAGGGAGTGAGACTGTGTTGGAATTTCCAGGCCCAAATATTGCATCGTCTTTAGGACTAAACGTTGAACTGTTGCCGGTGTTCTGACAATCTATGCTGCCTTGCCGAAAAATGCTACCATAGCGCAAATTGATAGACTCGACTCTACTCGGCTCTGCTCCGTTTTCCATTGCAGGTAGTACCCAGAGATAGTACGTAGCTTGTCGTCATAGCGAGGCCACACACAACTGCCATGACGTAATGTTCAATGCGACACACACACCAGCAATCCACGCAGCTTTCTCTTTTTTAAGTTAAAACGTTTCAACATTCCTCAGAATGTAAAGACAGATAAGCGGTATGAAAACCTTCCAGCTGTGTTTTCCTCTGCCGTTGTTGCTGCAGCGGTCTGTGTGACGGCGGGAGCAGAGGGCTCTGTGAGCGGGCAGCTGGCCGGCCTCACACGTTCCTCACGTGGGTTGACACAGGCATCCCTCGAAGCCACTTGCAGAGCTCCTCAACTCCGAAAATATTCAAGCACGTTTTTGTTCCGCCAAACTGTCAATATTCGAAATCTACACAGCTGATTTCTCACCTCAAAACTTCTCAGAAGTGGATTTAGTGATGAAATTACATGCGAAAACTGTAAAATATAAAACCTTCTGTTGCTGGCCTCTGTCTGGCGCATGCAATGATAATGCAGTGAATAGTGACGATTCTCTCTGACCAATCAGCAGGCTGTCGTGTTTTCACGTTACATTTTAGTATCCCTCAGCTCGCTTGGAACCTCGACGGAGGTGAGGTGATACAAAAAAAGTACCTGGAATCAGATACAGGTACAACATTTCTAAAATGGAAAACCAAACAAAGGCGAGTCAAGCCAAAGGGCCTCCGCTCAAACTAGCTTGGTTTGAGGGCGTGCCTGACCCCGCTAGCCGCTTGGCAAGCTTCATGACGTGTTTTCATTGTGACGTCACAAATAAAGCAAGTGAAGGGCTGAAATACAAACGAGCTGTTTTCAAGCTGTTCAGAGCAGAGCTTTCTGTGGGAGATGGGAACTCCCTTTGGGCTGGACTTTGGGCTTTTTCACTTTGCAAACTTGTTACATGCACAAAAAAGAGATAACTCAATAAAGGAGAGGGAAAAAGCCAAAAAGCTATGATCATATCTGCACCAGCTCAATGTCTTGTAGTCGTGTTGCTTGTTTCACAAATGGGAGTCTTGCTGCTTGTTACTGGCATTTCAGCTCACAATTACTCTATTACTTTACTCATAAATATTCAGTAATTACAAAACTCCACTCCCTGAATAGGACACCTTCATTCTCTCCTGCCCTGAAATCCCTCATTAGGATGAGAAATTTTATTTTATAGAGACTTGTTTCCCCTATAGCCATATACAGGCCTATTAGCTAAATATAGCATTTGCCTAATTGCTCCAGCATGACATTTTTTTTGTTAATGAGATTCCTTGTAAAGAAACAAATAGAGGTCACAACAAGGAAAAAGAAACTGGTCGTAATAGACTGGCTGGTAGACTGGGTAGACTCCAACATCAAGTCCTCATACCTAAATGACTAAATAGGTCACTAGACAGCGCCTTATAAATAACAAACTCATATGAGTGTTTTCGGATCTGCCAATTGTGTGGTTGAGGTATTGTGTTTACACAAGCTCTTAGGCTCAGATAAAGGAAATATCAACTTCATGGTTAAAAAACCATACTTGCTATATGACAATGTCACCATAGGACAATAAGACCCATATGATAAAATAGTCTATATTAATTTAGATTATCTGCTATCCTCACAAGTTCAAAGTGTAAGTTTTAGTGGCATCTAGTGCTGACGGTTGCGAATTGCAACCAACTGGTCACTCACCGCTCATCCCTCCCTTTCCAAGCACGTAGGAGAAGCTATGTTAGCTCTTGTGCTACATAATACGTGTGGTCCTCCATTTGTCCAAATTTCACTTCTCTTCGTCTTCTTCTTCTTCCTCTTCTTCTTCTTCTTCTGTATTCAACGTAGTGACGAAACGCGCTCTGTAGAGTAGTTTTTCAATTTGGGCTACTGTAGAAACATGGCAACTTCCATGTAAGGGAATCGGCAGTGGATGTAGATTGAAATGGCTCATTCTAAGTTAATAAAACTATAACGGTTCATTATGTAAGGTCTTTATACACTACTAAAAACATGGTTATGTATATTATATTGCATTTCTGTCAATATATCCTAAATATCCTTTGAGTGTGTTTATAGCTATTTGAAGCTATCCAAAATTTTACAAGGGCATGTTTTTTCAATGATTATACTGCTTCATTTATTTCATAGGTGATCAAAGATTACTTTTTTTAAATCCTACAGTAGCCTATTTGCAGTTGTTTTGTGAAGGCTCCAAATTAGCTATACAGAGTCAGTGGGCCTCATGCGAGTACAACAAACAGATCTGAGCTTAAGTGACATGTACAAGTAATCTAAGAGAATTTGTGGAATCCCTCATTTTTCTTGTACTTAGAGGGGCGGCTGTGGCTCAGGAGGTAGAGCGGGTTGGCCGTTAATTGGAAGGTCGGCGGTTCAATCCCGGCTCCCCCTGGTTGCGTGTCGAAGTGTCCTTGGGCAAGATACTGAACCCCAAATTGCCCCTGGCGGCTGTTCCGCCAGCGTATGAATGTGTGTGAATGTTAGTTTCCGTTTGAGCACTTAGGCTCAGTATATGAATGTGTGTGACTGGTGAAAAGCGCTTTGAGTGGTCGAAAAAACTAGAAAGGCGCTATACAAGTACGGAGCATTTGCATTTAGACTTTTCTCTGACTTAGAGAACTCATGAAAGCAAACCTCAGAAAAAAGTAAGAGAGGTGTATGATAAGAGTATAACAATGCTTAACAACCCCTTACTCATTTCAATAGCACTCAATCGCCACAAAATGAAAACAAAGAAAAAAAGAAACTTACAGAATCCTGAGGTTCTTGATGCCGGAGAAGTCCACTTTAGTGATTCTGGTGATGTTGTTTCTGTTCAAGTCCCTACAGAGAGAAACACGGGTTACAAAACTGATTTATCAAATCTGATCATTAATACAAGAGAGTTAAATTAACAGTATGAACTTACAGTGCATCTCGAAAGCAAACAACTTCATTATAATATGCTAAAAAGCAAATGAACATCAGAAAGGATTCACCAAGTGCATTTGTGTCTCTGTGTGTTTTCTCACTCAGTCGATTTAATGAACATGGCAGAGCGTGAGAATGCCCCACAGAAGAGCCACACACATACAAATATACAAACAAACAGAAACCAAAACTCACAAACACTCCTACCGTACAGGCACCAGGGGAATTATGCACACACACTCACACGTCCGCACACACTTACAGCTCCTGCTGCTACGAATTATTGAGAAGCAAATTTTTCAGAAAAAAAAAAAAAAAGCGGTATGAAATTATTTTCTCTTTCCATCATCAGAGTTTAAAAGCTTATTGTGTTTCCTGGCTGTCATTCAATCTGTTTTAACTATGGGTGGTACACTGCAATATCAACTGACTTCCTAAGTGTGTGTGTATAGACTGGTTCCCTTTATACGAGTATGCTGTTTATTGAAACGCTGTCGCACTGAAGGAATTAGGGCAAGGAAAAAAAACACACACACACACACACGAGAGCACAAACAAACATCACACACACAATTTTCTCTTATTTCACACACACGACTCTCTTCCCCAAGCTCTGTTAGCTTTCAATCGCCCTCTCTCGCTCTGAGATGCACACACTCACACATGCACATAAACAGAGTCTGGTTTTACCAAGATGGCTGTCTTGTGTTTTTCATAATGCACCTAAACATTTATAAATCTGATTTAAGACCATATTAGGTTTCAAAAGGCTTCCCCAAACTGCCATGTCAAGGACCACTAATAAGAGCCATACCCCGGACTGAGACAGGGAGGGCTTGTGTGGGCAAAGGGTGCACTTCCCAAAGCCCAAAATGGGGTCCAAGGTCCAGCAGAGGTTCTTAAAAGGGCTCTAGCGTAATGAATAGTTTCAATATCTGATACAATGGGAGGTCACATAAAAAGACTCCCACCCACTACAGTGCAGACAGTGCTCTAAATCATAAGAGTTGGTGGGGACCAAAACAGAGCTAAAAGGAGTTTTAAAATTAGACTTACTACTGCCAGAGAGCCAAAGGAAATCTAACGTTACCCTGTGTATGCTGATTGTATAAATTGGAACGTGTTTGTTAACACATTCGCCATAACAACTTTATATGGTGATGAATGTCATCGTTGTGTTTCCACTTTTTGCGTTGCCCCCAGGTGATCAAATAATTATTTAGAAAATGATTTAGTATGGGTTTAAGAAGAAGCCGTTTTATTTGCCCTAATATATACTCATACAGCTAACCCCCTTCTTTTTACTGTTTTCACAAAGTCAAACAATTTGTTAGGGTGCATTTGAGACTTGAGGATTAAGGTGCTGACTGTGTAACCCCAGAGTCCCTGGTTCAGGTCCAGTCGGGAAGCTTTATTGCATGTCACCCCCACCCCCTCTTTCCTGTCGACTACCTAGTAAAGCATAAAATGCCAAAATATTTTTTTTTAGGTTTTGCAAACTGTCAACAAACTGACTGATTCTGAATTGGCTGAAACACAAACAATAAAGAAATTATCTGGTTGTGATGTTGCATTAATTGTAATCACTGATAAACCCACATCATGTGATCCAACTGGAAGCAGCAATAACATGAATAAATATAAAAACCAGAAAGGAAATTCATAATGATTTTGAGTTTCATCCATCTTCCCAATGCATTCAAGAGACCATCATCATCACCATCATCCAGACTGGCTGCCGCTGGTTCTTGTCACAGGCTTTCAGTATGTGTGCAATTGTCAGTTCCTTGGAAAGTGAGGCAGCTTGATAAGCCTTCTTGGACAAAACGTGCATTGATTTATCATTTTCAGTTTGAGGAAAGAGCTGCTTTCATGCTTGTTGATTTGTAATTTCAAGTCTCCACTCACTTTTGAGTGACTCTGAAGCAGCATCCAATCTGAAAACTTCTGTTCCCCATCACTCCACCTCTTTTCACCTTCTCCTCCTTGTCTTGCCCCTCTGCTATCTGTCTCTACTTATCTTTTCACATTTGGCTACAGTCTTTCAGTTTTTCCTTTTTCCCCCTTCTTCCCTTCATCTGTCTTAAATCTGTCCTTTCCCCATTCACTGCTCTTTAATGTCAATCCGTCAGTTCACAGCCAGCTTTACTCCTGTGCTCCCAGCCTTCCTCTCTGCTTTTTCTTTGTCTCTCACTTTCTAATCTTCCCCTTTTACAGTGTCTCCCCCTCTCTCAATCGCTCTTGTCTTATCTTTCACTGTTTCACAGTTGACTAAACACTTTTTCTTCGCCTTCCTCTGTTTTTCTCTTTCAAACTAATCTCTCCTCTTTCATCTCAGCCTTTCACTCTTTTACAGTTGGCTACATTTTTCCTAACCTTCTCTTTTTTCTCTGCCTCCTCCCCTACTCTCTCCATCCTTATCTCTATCTTTCTCTTGTTCACAGTGGAAACTTCTGCTCTCACCAGGGAAACTGCTCTGGAGACAAACAAACAGTAAGCATACAGGTTCCAGGTGGAGAGCGATGGCATCACCTTATCTAACATCACCGCCTAAAAACTGAGAAAGTCAAGGCCACTGCATAACGAGATGTTGTGTGAAATTAAATGATAAAAGTGTCAAATGAATAGCACATCAATTTATACTGATGTATTCAGAAATGAAAAGGTGTGTTAGTATGGCTTCATACCATCGTTCATAAGGTAAACAACCAGTAACATCAGTCATATTACCAATGAATTCATGATTTGCTCCCCCAGATACCATACATGTGTTTATTACTACTAATACTATGGTACATTGTGCATACTAAGATGTTTATTATGGATGGTATTAGGAATTAGGAAGTAGGCTGCCGGATGGTATTAGGAATTAGGAAGTAGGCTGCTGCTGGCTGACTATATAAATCAGAATTTTCCTCTCCTTCCGCTATCTTACGACACTATTTTGCATCCTGGGATTAAAGCCACCCAAGATGACTAGATAAATGAGATTAGTTCAAAGAAAAACAAACAAGCCGAATGTTTTTTCTTCCTATACCAGAATGATAAGGGGCTAGACCAGACCTTTCTGTAGGCTGGCACAGCGCTAAACTAAGTGTGTATGCGACACTACTAATCAGCTGGTAACCAATGTGTCAGTGACTTTGAAGAATGAATAAAGCAGCATCGCCAATCAGCAAGAATGAAAGTGCAACTTTATTGCTTAAGGAGAAATTCAAGTAGCTACAGTTGTTTGAAAAAGACCGGAGAAACAGTGGGCTGCCATTATACTGGACTCAACCTAAACTGATTAAAAACTCTCAGTGAATAGAAAGGGCGGCAGAGGATCTGAATGACTTAAAGCTAGCAGGGCGGCTATTTTTATGCACCTGGTCTGCTGAAGTGTGGGTGTCCACCCCACCCAGCAGTAAAGCTTAACTTAGCTTTAAATTTAACTGACCAGCTGGCAGTCAGACAACTAACGAGAGGCTTTAGTACAAAAGCTTTAACCACCGTTTGTTTCCATTACAGGCAGGGGTAAGGCGCGCATGTGTGTGTTTTGCAATTGGGGGATAAGACAAGAATGCAAACAACAGGTGTTCAGGGAATTAATACACCATACAACACACACAGCTCAGACACATGCATGCACACACACACAGACACACACAAGGCACAGACAGCTCCCGACCACATATCTCCCCCACACCACTGAAATCAGTGAACCTTATAGTCTGGCTACCTGGGCTGGCATACTGGTCGACTTTACACACACACAGACACACAC
>NW_024044708.1:0-5014 GCF_014851395.1 Micropterus salmoides
CCCAAACATTTTTGAAATGCACCACATTATAAACGAATTTTTTACCCCCCCCCAAATAAAACTGTTACCACAGTGGAGATGACTGGTGTACACAAAGCAGGACAACATGTTGGATCGCATCACCTCAGCTGATCCAACTCTAAACCTCTGAAATGTGAAACCAAATGGCCTATCATTTTTTTTGCCAGAATTTAAAGTAACAGCTGGTGTGTCCTTTGCAGCACCAGCTCATCAGTGTGTTAAATCTCTATCTTGTGACCGTGTTGCTGGTCAGATCATATACGTTGGACTACTGAAGAATTCCCTGCAGGATGTAAATAATGGAAGTCAGACATGAACTTTAATGGTTGTTCTTGTTAGCAACCTGGACACTTGTCTGCCTGAATGCTCCATTAGTTTTGGTCTGTGTGAGGTCAAACCATCTGACTGAGGACTGGCAGGTTCATTTTTCCCAATTTATAGGCGATTAGAAGATTTCCTACCATCTGGTGAGTTTGTATTTTTAACCTTCTGCAAGTAACAACTTTCACGAGTAGATCTATGACTTAAATGTCTTAATTCAGGTAAGAAGCAATATAGGACTCTAGGGCTGATTCGACTATCAATCTCACAGTCGAAGCTTTGCAGTGAAACAAGAATTGTGCCATTTTGGCGATATGGGGGGTGCTCAACGTCTGATTTTACATAGAACTACCAGTTTTCTCCCAATAAGTTAATATACAGCCTATTACAATATACACTTCAACGTTTAATGTTGTAAATAAACATGTAAAAAGAAAAACTTTCAATAAATGCTTTTAAAGTGCGTGAATAAATCCAAAATTGGAACCCTAACCCTCGTCAGTGTGCATTTTAGGTGTAGTGTGTGTAGAGGCATAATAGGAACACTTACTGAAGAGACGGAGACCTGCTTTACTGCTGTTGTGCCGAGTTGTCCGCACCTCGCGGGACTTTCAGTTAATTTATGACCATTGATGAACCACACAAAATATTTTTAAACAGCCGGCTACTTGAAACAGACCTGCGACTTGCCTGCGGTTGTCGGCAGCACGTAATGCACGCAAAACTCTGCACAAGAATGGCAGGCGAGAGAGAGAGAGAAAAGGGTCAACAATACACCTCAGTTTAGCTGGAAATTTACAGTGTAACTTGAATGAATAGAGACTGCAGCTCTGCAGCTTCTCAAGATTAATGCGGATTAATTCCTTTTCACTTTCCAACTTTATTCTTTTTAAAAAGCTTCACCTTAACCCCCCCCCCCCATCTCCAGTCTAAATTAGGAAATATCCATTAGATCATGGATTGCAATTTCTCAAACGCACACCCACACGCGGAAATGCATACACACACCTGATGCGGACCATAAATCGTTGTCTCCATTATAGTTCTGCCAATAGCGCCTCCATGCTGGCTGCACAGCGTCTTTATAGAGTGGCTTTGATGTATATGTGGGGCCAGGCCGGCCGGGCGGGCGGGGCAAGTGACAGAATGAGGTTGGGAAATGAGCGAGAGGGGATTCACAGCAGAGGAGGAAGAAGGAGAATTATTGGGCCGAACACTAAGGAGACGCAAATACAGCACTGGAGACAGAACCTAAAAAAGCCGATCCGACACCGATCAAAAACTTTTGCATCAGAAAAGCCACAGTGCTCTGGATGGGCATTTCTGTTTCTCTGTTTCTGATTCCGTCTTCTGTCTGTACAGCACATCTGGTGTACTCTTCGGCAGTGAAATGAACACATGCAGACGTGAGGGAGAAGGGTGAGTAAGCAGAAACAAAGTGTACCAGTTCAGGAGGTAGACTCTCAAAGGACACAGCATATGAAGGTGTGTCTTTCAGAGGAACTGAAGAAGGCTAAAACTGCTCCTCTTTGAAAGAGCACAGAGCTTGGACCCAAATGCAGACAACACAGGCAGAGTAGGATAAACTAAAAAGTCCAAGTGACAGATCAAAAAGGTCAAAGGCATTCAAACAATTGGTCCTACAGAAAAGACAATCAAATCAGGGAAAGGGCTTATACACTGCAGCTGGTAGGCAGCAAGTGGCAGGGAAAGACTGAGTGAGGGCTACATATACTGGGGAGCTAATGAGAGACAGCGCCCCAGTGATGGCTGCTGGACAGGTGGGGTCTGATAAAGACAGAATAGTTAGCAAGCATGAAATTGGCACTAAGCTTTGGAGCTGGAGGCTAAGGAAGGAGAGGAAGAACATCAGCAGCAGTCACGACAAATCCGACCTTAAAGACATCAAACTAATGATGCATGCAGACATTTTATCAACTCAAAAAAAAATGTAAGAGATTAAAAAATTCTAGGGCACATCAGAAGAATCCAGATTGACATAACTGATTTCTTTAGCTGTAGCAGCAGACAAATATTTTGGTATTAAGGTGCCTACAAATACATAATTAATGAATTCATATCAATATAATTAGGTTACCACATTTGTTATATTTGTCCCACACGGTTGTGATGCCACATTGGTTGTTGTTTTAGCAATATTGGCCATCTCTGGATGCATTTAGGTGCACAACGTTAACTAATGCAGTGCAAAATAAACAGTGGAAGCTGTCGGGCTGTGGACAATCGAATATAAATGATTCGCTTTTGTTTTGGTTTATTTTAGACAGATACTTTGTATTTCCCCCCCGTTAAACACAATTCTTCACATTCCTTCATGCTAAAATATAGACGTTTTATTGTTAAATTTAAGGTCCACATTGTTCTACTTTGCTCAGTTGTCACAACAGGATATAACATCACAATATTCAATGCAGACTAATTTTTCAGTTGTCAAAAAGTATGGCACTTCAGTCACATGATAACAGGTGGTCGTGATGTCCATCTCTGTTCAAGTATAGTCTTTCTACGGATGTCCACTCCTGGTTGATGACCTTAGACCCTTTTCCAGTCACTGCCGTGACCTGTTTTAGTCTGGTGCTCTACAGTCTTCCTCAGACAGGGTGGATTCTGTGTGGTAAGGCTGACTCCTTGAGTTGAAAACTTTGGCTGGATATTGTGACATCTCAGCCACATAAGAAACTGCCATCGAGATGCTTACGCTGATCCCCTTTAATTAGGCAGTGTCCTCCGTGGTCTTAAATCGGAGTGGGATGTTGTCGAGGCATCACCTGTTGTGCCAACGACAACTAAGCACACCTCCTCCACTGATAGACAGTGAGATGTGATTGAAAGCTCACTATTATCAAGGACAGGAGTGAACTTCAAGAAAACAATATTGTTTAATGTTATGAATTACTAATAAATGTGCACACATTAAAAAGAAGTTTATCCTTGCTGCTTGCCGGGCTCTGTACTTTTGTCCTTTCCGCTTGTGGTGACATTAGCCTGCTGTCCAGTAGCCTGACGGCCTAACTTTGTCCATTATAAAGACTAATGGCACACTAAAAATATAAAATGTCCAATTGCTCATAAAGACTGTGGTTCTCAGTCACGACAAAGACATTACCAACCAAGTCCAAATTTTATTTTCTAATGGTTTTTATTTTTTTTTTAGTTTGGAAATTGTTCTTTTATTATACAAAAATTGGCATCACAAACGAAAAAATGACCTTTTCTAACAAGACGTGTGGGAGCTCCCCTCAGCTATACCACTGGTAGAGAGTGCTGTGTTCCCCCTCCGGCCTGCCTTGGAGCACTAAGCCTGTCGTAATTGCTGTTGTAGTGTGTGTGAGTGTGTGTGTGTGTGTGTGTGTGTGTGTCTGCTGCAGTACTGTCAATAAGTGCTTGATGGCCCAGCCGGTGACTGCCTCTCTCTCTCTCTGCAGCAGCAGCAGGAGATGGATGGTAAAAGAGCCGGCCCCTCAGCGACTTTTATCTCCCTCTCTCCTCTCTTCTATCACTCTGTCCTGAATCTGCTGCCATTTTTTCCCCTCTGGTCTTCCTCCCATTCTCTCTCTCTCTCGCCTCTCTAGCCTTTGCCAGCCTTCTCTCTCTCTCTTTGACTTTTTGTGTGAATGAATGTTCCTCATTTCCTGTCCCTGCAGACAGTCTTTCCATGCCATCCTTTATCTCTCTGTCTGTCTCCTCCCCTCTCTACTTGAGCTTTTTAAAAAAAAAAAAATACTATTTTGGCTATAAGACTACAAATCCACAATCTTTATGCTCTCTCTCTGGTCTTGTTCCTGTGCAGTGTGGATTTAGGCCAGTTACCTGGCAAACTTTACTAAGAGCTCCAGCTTTAGCTGCAAAAAAAAAAAGACATTTTGCAATTGTAAAATATTTGAAATATGTGAAATGTGACATGAAAAATGTCATTTTTTTCTCTCTCTTTCAACCTTTGTTTTATTAATAGTATTATTGTCATTCCTCTGTGTTTCTTACCCATCTTCAATTCTTCTCCTATTACATTTCAGTTTGATTCAAATTATAAATAAGTGATAGTTATTCAGCTAGAGCAAAAATAGATTCACATTTCAGGGCATTAAAAGTGTATCCACACTGCCATAAGCCATTTATTTAGTTGTACAAAACTTACAAATATTCAGGTTTACGCATAACCACAACTTCTCACCATTATTAATTCTTTCACATAATTCTTTCCAAGGGTGTTCGTTACTAACCCCCAATTACCAAAGCTGTCGAGCCAGAAGCCTGCAGACCAAAGTGACACAAATCTGATATTTTTTCCTTACATGCGACAAACGTGAAACGCCCAAGTCATATGGAATCCGATTTTCACCAGCTCGGCTTTGGGCCACTTTCACATGTGGTCCAAATCGAATTCAAGTCGGGTTTTTTGAAATGCCACCTCAGTCTGGACAGTCAGATCGAAATTCATGCAACTCTGACGTCACTCTAGAGCGACCGTCATCACAATTGTGCTTCACGTAGTTGTCTGGGCAGAGACAGAACGAGAGAGCTGTGGGGCTTTAACGTGCTGTACAGAGCCAGAAACAGTAATGAATGTAATGGAAAGGACAGAAAGTTGTGAACATTTGTCATAAATTGGGAGAAATGTGACCCCGGGAGAAGAAATGGGAGAGCAGTAAAA
>NW_024044709.1:0-33435 GCF_014851395.1 Micropterus salmoides
TAATGGCATCACGGCTGTCTCTGTATTATGTTAAGAGGCTCCCTGTCCAGTAATAGCCTTGCTAACTAGGTTAGCCTGTCCATAGATTGCTAATGCTAACTAACTTAGTAGCCAGGTCCCACATGACTGCATGTCAAAAGCTAATGTCATATTATAGACTCTGTCAGGTTGTCCAATGGGAACTGGTTTGAATTTACCCCTACTTCGTTTTATCTTTTGTTCATGTCATTATAGGTTATGTTCTTTTATCCTCTTTGTCTCTTTTATCCGCCCAAATGTATGTAAATTTGGGTTTTCATTCATAGACAAACTGTTGCGTTAGCAACATTTTCCTCAGGAAAATCAATAAGACTGCCTGCCAAAAACATCTCTCAAGTAAAGAGTATAATAAATTCTTGATTCATCAGTAAATGTTAAGCTAATTTAAGATTTGGGCACTAAGATCTAAGCATGAGACAATGTTAAATTTCATTTACTAAATATATGGTATGTGTGTTTCCAGAATGCTGCGGAGCAATCAGATCAGCTGCATTGACAACAGCACATTTACAGGTCTGAGCTCTGTGGTCTGCTGTCGCTGTACGACAATGGGATCTCCAGCATTGCCCAGGAGCCTTCTCACCCTGCACTCCCTGTCCACCATGTGAGTCCTATCTGATGGCTTTTCTCCCTCTTTCTAGTGCTTATTTTCTGTTTTGTTTTATGTTCTTTTTCCATTCCATCCCATTATTCTTGCTATCTCTCAATATGCGCCACAATCTCTTTTCGTCTGTCTGTCTGAATCTTCCCCTGCTTTGTCTCTCTCTCTTTAACTCTCTCCCTCTCTCTCTCCTCTAATTTTTCAGAGTCTAGCCCTGCTGTGGGAGTTATCTGCCATGCAACACGTATACACACACCACCCACACCCACACACAACACACACACACACACACACCATTTGCACACATGTTGCTCTCTGGACACTGTTTTCCTCACAGATGCTCTACATCATTATCGACTAGATTGGTCCGGATCCCAGGACATTTGTTATCAAGCTAAATATATCTCAGCACGCACCACCCCCACCCCAACACAACACACAAGATTGTTTTTAACTTTCCAAAGAAATACACACCTGCTCTGACCAAGACATGCATTTTTGGATGGCATATTCTTTTAAGTTATGTGTGTGTGTTTGGTGCGTGTGTGTGTGTGTGTGTGTGTGTGTGTGTGTGTGTGTGGGTGTGTGTGTGTGTGTGTGCATGTGGGGGTCATGCTTTCATTTGTACAGAAACAACTGCAATGAAGTAAGTTATGACAAGTAATAATCAGCCACATACCTTTATTGTTAGGCAGGAGAGAGTGGGACGCAAGGAGGCAAAAGAGAAGTGAGTGAATGTGGGTGTGTCAGTCTTCTAAGCACCCAGATGTGAAGGTTGTAAATAATAGATTTTCTGAACTCAGTAAAAAAAGGTTGATTTTTTAATTATTTTTTCTTACAGTGAACACACAGACATGCCAAGCCAAAAAGGTCTTCTCACGTTTCACCTCTCTACTCTCTTTCTATTTTTCCATGCTTCCTTCCCTTGTTCTGCATTTTGTTCCTGTTCTCTGCCCTGCTATGTACCTGTCATCTTTGATTCAAGTTTCTACTTGAGTCTTTGGGGACAAAAAAGAGGGAAAATGGGGACGGTGGAGGGGGTGGATGGATGGGGGGATTGTTGGAGAGAATCAGGTTTGCTCAGTGGGGCTCAGTGTGATTATCAGTACAGAAATTTCAGAAAAGCAGGAATGATATTGTATTACCCTCATCTCATTTTTTCACTATTCATTCTTTTTTCAGCATTAGTTTTTCATTGGCCTTATGTATGCAACACCTGCCTGCTGTTTGGCGTCAAAAAGATGGATAGTTTTTATTTCTAGAGCTGCTGTTCTTAACACTTCCTCTGTTCGTTTGTGTATCTTTCCTCTGTTTTTCTCTTCTTCTCTCCTTCTCTCTCACCCCTACTATTTCTAATATTGGGCTCCATTTTTAGTGCATTATTTCCCAATGGAGTTTGTCCATTTAATTAAAAGATTAACACATTAAAAAGGAAGGAAGGGATTTAGCTTAGGTC
Organism: Micropterus salmoides; assembly: GCF_014851395.1. NCBI lineage: Eukaryota > Metazoa > Chordata > Actinopteri > Centrarchiformes > Centrarchidae > Micropterus > Micropterus salmoides. Next base: position 2,097 of record NW_024044709.1, read on the forward strand.
TGGTTGCCAAGCAGTGAGGTCAGTTCATTACACGGAAATGAGGAAATAACTCGTCCCTATCTATATCAGCACACCATTAATATTGTAGCACAAACAGCAACCTTCACATGTATTAGTTTATTAGCAGACACAGTAAAAGGCAATATGCCACTTGCACATCTAGTGACACAATTTGGAGGCACACCATCAACATTAAAGAGATACATGTGACTTTTTAATTTACTAATCATTTGCTGCTGATACTGCTAAAATGTAATTCCACTTATTCTTTTTCCACTTATACTCTCTTGTCAGTAAACTCCTCATATTATTTACTACCTAATGCAAGAGCACCTCCTAAATCTCTTTTCCCCACAGCTTACTGTTGATATTTCGTAAGTCATCACTGAACTGTGTTGAATCTAAAATGGCAGTGAGCTGAGAAGAGAATGTCACTGCTCCATAACAAAATCAGGGAGTTTTCCTATAACATTGTTTAGTTTGCTTCGAATGTTACAAAATGTTGCAGGTTACAAAGCTACCTACAAGAGTTAGATCATTTCCAGGATAGATTCATATATTACATTTTATTACATTCTACTTTGTAAAACATAAAATAGTAAAATAAAAAATAAAAAATAAAAAAAATATATATATATAAAATATTTTTTATATATAATATTGACATCTAAAATGGGCTGCAACAGAAGACATTGTCCCAACACCCTTGATATTTTTTGGCCATCTTTTGCCTGGATGTTTTATCTTAAGTATACCCATGTGTAGTATGTGCTGCTGGTCCCTCCTCCCTCCCTATTCAGTTTAAATATGGTTCAGAATAAATATTACATGAGCAATGTTATAAAAGCAACAAAATGCAGTGAGTGGTGATCAAAAATGAATGCAAAGATAACCTTTTCTCATTTCACCTTCTTCTTTTTCATTCTCCATCTCTTTTACGAAATGAATAAAAATAACTGCTAACCTTTTCTCTTTGCCTCTTTTGTTCTCTTTCCCTCACTGCCTCTCTTTGTCATCCATTTAAATGTATTCAAGTGTATGACTGACCAAAAAACAACAGTTATATATATATATATATCTATATGGTTTGCAGTGTACACTGCAAGTTTACTATTATTTTTCTGCTACTGAAATAATTTTGTTTTGCATTGACCCTGTTTTAATGATTTCTTTGTCTCTCTGTATCTCCGTCATTCTTTATTTTCTTAGTAACCTCCTGTCCAACCCGTACGTGTGTGATTGTCATTTGGCCTGGTTGGGTCAATGGCTGAAAAAGACCAGGGTGGTCAGTGGAAACCCTCGCTGTCAGAAGCCAGCCTTCCTGAAGGAGATTCCCATCCAGGATGTGGCCACCCCAGACTTCACATGCGACGGTGAGCCTCTCTCTCACTCTGCACTCATGTTTTGCTTTTGTTGTTCTTTTTGGCTTTAAGAACATAACTGGAAATAACAGTACTTACACATAAAGATTACTCAAAGAAGATTAAACCTCTGGAGCGATTGGTTTAGCAAGCAGCCAGCATTTACAATTACACTGGAGTATCAGGAAACATCACAGCCTGAATCCTGAAATAAATGACATGTGTCACTCAGCACCTATGTATTCTGTGTAGATAAGAACATGAGTCAAGTGATTTAAAGATATATTAACATTATGTGTCTTTGCATCATTTTTACTCATCACAATGACCTTTTGCGGACATTTCCTCAAGGAAGGTTGTGTTATGTTTGGTTATAATGCCAAACATAACATTTAAGAACGTTTTTTAAGGAAAATAAGATATTTTTATGTTACGTGTGTGACCCTAAGCAGATACACACGTGGGCACACACTCACACAGACACACACACACACACACACTCACACACACACACACACACATCCTCAGTGGGGTATTGTGAGGACAGAATGATCAGTAACTATTGGCAAACAGCAGCCGTAGATGACATCAGCTTGTGGTTTCTACAGTGATGTTGCTGTTACCACGACGATGCCTGCCTATAGCGACTTCATAGTCACCAAGTTTGACGCTATAGACAAAGTGTGGTCTGGTTCTCCTGTCTATTACATCTTTCTTTCTTTTTTCACTTTTTTTCTTTTGTTGTAGCTTTAAACTTAAGCTCTTTTCGATCTCCCTTTTTCCAGCTTGTTCAACCTCTCTCCCTCATGAGTTTCTTTGAATTCATTACACTTTCTAATTTCCTGTAGCTGTGCTGCAACCATTTACTGGAAATGAGTTTGGAAAGTAGTTACATAGGTTGGCTCAAGTAAGGAAACTCTAAGATGCTATCAGATCTTAATATTAATCATTGCATTTTGTACACACACACACACACACACACACACACACATTCTGACGCAGGCTCCCTGATGGGGCCCACCAGTTTTTTTATGCGTTGTGGGATCCACCCTTTCCAGTGGTCCTACACTGCTGTAAAAAACAACATTAGATCTAAAAAAAATCTCAATCATTAATATCACTTCAATTTGACAAATTTCAAAAGTTTTGTCAAAAAAGGTATTTGGCCCTTTGTGGGGACCGTTTCTAGGATTGCCGACTTGTGGGGTCCGCCCACATACACACATACAAACCAAGTTTTTATATGTTAATGGGGCCCAAGGTCACTATCTGCAGCTGCTGACACCAGCCTTTATTATTACTCCCAGTTTCCTTATTTTGGACTAAAATAGTTATTTTTGTAATGAGTAATTATGTATACATGTGAAACTTTCCATCTGCCTTTACAGATTACAAGACATACGGCTTCAAAGACAGTTTTATGACAAAACTGAAATGACCGATTTTATTGTAATGACAGTTTATGCCACACAGTTGTCAGTCAATAAACTTTTTATGAAATGATTAAAACAAATTATTAATTTAATGTCTAGAGATCTGTACAATCTGCACTCAATGTTTGAACAACATCAGCCTGAACTTTTATGTAAACCCAACAGTTTCTCTTATATAGGCATTGAAATTATATGTTTCATTGGACTGCATCCATACTATCATGTTAACACAAGTTTCTCTTTCCAATGAAGCCTCAAATTTTGAAATCATGATACAGAGATATTTAAAGAAATGAAAAATCCTTTGAAATATTTAACATATGCCCCACACACTTTCAGTGTTCAGGCCCTAAAATAAATAAAAAAATGTATTAAAATAAATAAGAAAATCTCAATATCCATCCATCATCTGGTCAACATCCATCCATCCATCCATCATCTGGTCAACATCCATCCATCCGGTCAACATCCATCCATCCATCCATCCATCATCTGGTCAACATCCATCCATCCATCCATCCATCATCTGGTCAACATCCATCCATCCATCCATCCATCATCTGGTCAACATCCATCCATCCATCCTCCCTCCATCCATCCTCCCTCCATCCTCCATCCATCCTCCCTCCATCCATCATCTATTCAAGATCCATCCATCCATCCGGTCAACATCCATCCATCCATCATCTACCCTACATCCATCAAACATCAATCATCTATCCTACATCCATTCATCTCTCGAACATCCATCCTACATCCATCAAATAAAAAAAATTAAATAAGATCTGTGAAATGTGTATATTTGTTGGCCAATGGACAGCCATAAAACCTGAGCAAACCCCTACAACAACAACAACAACAACAACAAGGTTACAACAGAACACAACCAAAGACAAAACATTTTAAGATCCTACCTCTAATGTTTTGGTTTTACCTCAGTTCCATTAGGTGCTTTCACACTAGACTTTTCTTCTCAGGGCTGTAATGCGATTTTTAACATAATATTTAACTGCTTTCCAGTCTCTGTTTCTGAGAGCTTGAGGTTCTGCAGTAATACAGCGCTGACACTCTTCTTTACCAGGAACTTGATTCCTTACAATAAATCTCCTCAAATGTGTGTCCACTGCAGCACACTCGTCTGGGGTCCAGCTTCTTTTGATGGCTGTTTGTTTTCCTATGTAGGCAAAAACACAAAACATTGTAGGTTTTCTTTTATAAAGAAATTTTAATCTTACTTAACCCTGTAAGACCCACTGTTTCAGAATTACAACAATTGTGGTTATTTCCCAAAACCCCTTTTGTCTTTTTTTTTTTATTGTTTGTTTGTTTATACAACCACATCAATATGATCTGTGGGTCCTACATTTTATTCCCACCATGTAATTGGATCCAGGATTTGTATACAAAGCCCACCCCCCTTAAGTCAAGAAGTGACACATCCTACAACTTTCTGATCAAGCAACATCCCTTTGATTTACTGGACTGGATTCATCTTGAAGTAAGTAAAATGCTTGGAATATGTTTTTCTGTGTTTATTACAGTGTCTAGAACAAGGACATGTACAGTAAATGTTGAAAATATGCCCTACATTTTGTTTAGAGCTTGTTTTATAAGTGTTGCGATATTACAATGTTGGATGAGAGTGGCAGTCATAATTGCCCTGTATTTAAGAGGAACATCTAGCCTGGTTAAAACCAGACCATTCTCAGTTGTAACTGAGTTATGGTCTGGCAAAGCGTCATAGACAAATCATTTCCAGAGGGGCGTCCTCCAACGGACGTCGCGGGTAGGCCTAAAACCAATCAGAGCGATGAAGGAGATGACGTATGCAGAGCGGCGGCCGGCAGAGAAACATCTCCGAGTGTTGTTCTTTGCTCGGTTTTTAACAAAAAGGAAACGTTCAAACAGACGGGATAGCTGATCCGAACGAGTGATGTTCGACGGCGGCATCCATCTTTGTAATGTAGGCTACAAAATCTGCTTCAAAATCCCAGCGCTGTCGTCATCGTGTAAAGCCCGCCCCAATGTTTCTGATTGGTGCCGCGATTTCGGTGGATTGGAAATGAACTTGAATGAGCTCTTTGCCAGACTAACTTTCAGAGCAAATCTAAATTTCCCGGAAGTTGTCTGGGTTTTCCCAGGCTAAGGAACATCTTGAGGGGAACTTAAATGAAAATGTTCACAACAAATTATACAGGATTTAAACAACCCTTTAGCTTTATATCGGATTACATATTCTATACTGTATTAGAGACTAAAGTTGAAAGATATATTGCCATATCTAAACATTATAATTTGCTATCACATTCTGCAGGACTTTCTAACAAAGAAATTCTGTTTGTGCAAATCTGCCTTTTCTTAGTCTACTGATAAACAAAATGTTCTTATCAATTTATAGTCAAAGAGCTTATTATCATTAGGCCTATAACCTTTATTTAACCAGGTCTGTCCCATTGAGATCCAAGATCTCTTTTGCAAGAGACACCTGGCCACACCTGGCCAATCCTCCAAGTTGTGCGGGATGCTCCTGGTGCTTTGTTCTGACACAGGTGTAAATGTTCATCACTGTTAGTTTTTGTTGTAAACTGGACGCTGAATGCATTCCAGTAAGGATTACAATCACAGTCTACTATAGGTGAGTCATTAGGGTATAGCGTGACCGGTGAGATGTGTGAATAGGCTGCTTCAGTCCAAAGTGTGAACACGTCATAATGAGGCATGTGTGCTATTTGTAAATACAATGGAAATTTGTTTCAATTTTATCTTTTCCATTTCAGAATGCCACCAGCAAGGAGAAATCCTTGGTACAATGTGCACAATGTAATTGCCATCATCCAAAACGGAGAAAGTGATGTGGACATAGATTTTGACGACACTGATGCGAGTGATGAAGAATCAGATATTGATGTCTCTGTGGACAAAGAAAACCAAGAACCTACCAATTGTCCAGCTAATGTGAATATTGAGCCCGGGCAATCAAAGAAATACATCATGCCACATGACAGACGTCACTGATTTTTCTGGTCAAGCTCTCACAGATGATGTCACCTCCCTCCACACACCACTGCAATACTTCCAAAAGTTTTTGTCAGAAGATTTGGTTCAAGCTCTGGCAACAAATACGAATGAGTATAGCATTCAAAATGATGAAAGATCAGTCAACACTAATACAAAAGAAATACAGGCAGCATTGGGCATGTACCTGAGGATGGAACATTACATTTTGTAAACAATTTAACCGTGCCAGAGACTGAAAAGAGGGACAAACTCTGGAAACTCAGACCACGGCTTGATTCACTCAGAGAAAACTGCCTGCAGGTGGTACCAGAAGAGCACATTCCATGGACAAGATGATGATACCATTCAACGGGAAGTTTAGCAGCATCAAGAAGTATATGCAAGGTAATCTATGCTCATGGGGCTTTAAAGTATGGGTGAAAGCTGGAATCTCTAGCATGATGCTTGACTTTGATGTTTACCAAGGGAGCAACAATGATGTACGAGTCAAATCTAAACTTGGATTGTCAGGTGATGTTGTAATGAAGCTTGCCTCCACATTTCCAAAGGGTCAACACAAGAAGATCTAGGCAGACAACTACTTCACCTCCGTACCACTGGTAGTGAAGCTCCTTGAGCAAGGAATCCATTATGTGGGAACAGCCAGGCAAGTGCATCTCCCCAACTGTAATCTTTACATGTGAAGAGCTTGAAGAAGAAGGGCAGAGGAAGCTTTGACCACAGAGTGGAGGGGAAACAACATCTGTGCTGTCAAATGGTACGACAACAGGGCGGTGACACTTCGCTGGACCAGAACCTGTTCAGGAGATTCAACACTGGGACAAAACCACCAAAACCTACATTGACGTTAGAAAGGCTTCCATTGTGGGCATCTACAATAAATACATGGGAGGTGTGGATTTGTTGGACTCATTTACAGCAAAACACAAGTATGCACTGAAATCCTGGTGGTGGTACATGTACATCTTCTGGCACACAATCACCCTTGCTGTGGTCAACGCCTGGCTCCTCTACAAGCAGCACAGCCTATGCTCTCAGGATGCCAAAGGAGATACTGAATATGAGAAAGTTCCAAGCACAGCTGGCTTCCTCTCTCATTACGGTAATGATCTATTTGTGCTATTTACCTTGTTTGTGATAAATCAGACTGGAATTTGAGATGTACATAAATTGATACATTTATATTCTAATCTGGCGGACACAACACTGAAAACGCCAAAGAGAGGACGGCCATCTTCAATCAACAAGAGCCCAGAGACAGGAGCCCTCTGAATAGTGGAAAGAGACCACACATGGATGATGGAAGTCCAAAGGCTCCCTCTTCTAAAAAGTCACGCAAACCACCGCCCATGGATGCGCGCATGGACCAAACTGGACGTTTCCCCCTGAAGACAAAGAGAGGACACTGCAGACATTGCAGTAAAGGGTACACCAATACCCAATGCAGTAAGTGTGATGTCCGCCTCTGTTTTTCAGAGGACAGGAACTGTTTCTGGGATTACCACTATAAGTAAAGGTGGACTTCACACTGAGCACATAAATTTCAGTGGAGAGCGAGAGAACACTGCAGACATTGCACTGTTAACAATGTAAATAAATAAAGATCTTATTTGTTGGAATAAACAACTCTTCATAATAACATGACTGAGATTATTATTCATTTTATACACTGGTTTGGTAAAAACAAAAACACTGCAAATTAATCCTTAATTATGCAGCTTGATGGGCACCTCTTCGGACCTGACGTGCTGCCCAGCTACGCAAACGCAGCTACGTGGATGTACTCTCTTGTAATTGGCCAGAGTGATCACAAGTCTCCGGATGTTTTGGTCTCGTTGCTGAAAGAGTGCATGAAGCGGTGGAAAAACCCCAGCCCCCCTGTGCTGCCAGCTTCTCCAAGCCCCGTGCTCCCTCTTTTGCCAAAACCACCATGAGAACGACCGACAACTGGCTGAAGGAAGAGCTGCAACGGGTGAAAGAAAGGCAGAAAGCAACGGAGGAGTGCCTGCTCAGATGCATTCCGTTTAGTTTTGCTTTTTAACTTTATTTATAGTTAACGGTTTTGATTGCATTCTTTTTTCTTTGTGTGTTGCTGACGGCATTACATTATAATTCTGGAAAAGAAACTGCAACAGGATGCTTTTACCCTACACTCGAGTATAAACACACACTCTCTCACTTAAAGCAATTTTATTCTTTTTTGCATTTCACAAAATAATAATAAAAACAATAATAATGATAATATATTCTATTTATAAGGCACTTTTAAAAGGTCATTTAATAAAGTCAGCTGCATGTGGAGGCTTAATGAGACTTGGATGAAGGAACACTAGCAGTTAGGAGGTATTTAAGGTGATTATAGGTTGTTCGAGTGTTTCAACTGGTCACTGTACACCTCCGTTGTTGGAGGAAATGCAAGCATTTTTCCTGAGTAAGTCCATAAAGTGTTAAAGATTTTTTTTTTTTAAATACAACAGACTTCTTATTGATATAAAGGTGATAATGCCAGTCTTTCCCCAACCCTACAACCTGCGACAATGCAGGCTCACAAGGTCTGTTCCTGCAACAGCTTCTTTCAAGTCACTGTCAGGCTTGTGGCACCGGACAGTAAGGAGGGACAGACATATTTCAAGTGTTGAGTCAAGGAAGCAAAGTAAAAGCCCTTAAAAATAAATGAGCAGCTCTGGCCCAAAAGAGAGTGCAAGCCCCAAAGCTTACCTCTCTTTTTTGCAGACACACTCCGGTTTTGGACATTCTTGCAGGGATGACATGCTGACCTCATCTTCTGACCCCTCTTCTCTTGGCATACTGACATCTGGACAAACAAATAACTTTATTGTAGTATACACTACATGAAATATGTAATAGCCGTCAGTGCAGTGGTTGTGTTATTTTATAAAATAATTTAGTATATTCAATTCAATTTTCTATTCAGTTTATTTATATAGCGCTGATTCACAACAGATGTCGTCTCAAGGCACTTAATAAGAAGTCAGTATATGGGATTTGTGTCTCTTAAAGAGAGACAGTTTATTTCATCCCGTCTCCTATAGTCCTAAATTCTTTTCAAGTGACTAGTGACGTGAAAATATTAGTTGTCATGTTAGCCCAGGGATGGGCAACTCCAGTCCTCAAGGGCCACTATTCTGCAGGTCTGAAATGTTTCCCTGCTTCAACACACCTGATTCAAATTAAATAGATCAAACAGCTTGTTGCCAAGCTCTGCACAATGAATCAGGTGTGTTGCAGCAGGGAAACATCTAAAACCTAAAGGATAGTGGCCCTCAAGCAGTATATTTCCTCATATAGTGTATGGACGACAGACCGTCCCACGCAGTCCACTAGTGCTGAAGTAGCTGTGCGCCGAAAAGATTGTATGTTGGACAATATAAGATGAACTGATTTCATCAGACAGAAAGCGACTGTTGTTACTGACATTACAAGTAGAATTAACGACAAGGCTGTATGAGTTTATTAGATGTCATCTAACCCGATGGCATATGCGTTTGAGCCAGTGATGAGGAGGAGGGTTGAGAGACCCGTTTTTGGTTGAGGGAGCTGCAGCAGCTCCGGACGGAGATGACAGTGAGGAGAGGGTCGGCAACCCTTTGCAGTGCAAGTGCGGTCACTGCGATCAACCGTGGAGTCTGTTTGCTGCCATGAAGCAGACTTGGATAATGTGCTCAGGGAATTGTCCTGCATCACCTTATCGCGCACATTCCAGATGTTCTGTAGTGACAGGGACGTGTTGGAGTAGCTGTGCTATCCCTGTATGAAGTCTGTGCCGAGAGATTAGAGCAACCTATAAGCAATAGGTGGGTTCCCGCTAACCTCAAAGTTAATGCTACTTGTAATTTCAGGCAGTACTGACGCAGTGTTCAGTTTTAAAACTGGGGTTGTGTTTGACTGATTGTGCAGCCTCTGCATCATACAGGTCTCCTGACAGAGTTGCAGGAGAAAGAGGTGGGTGGGACAAAGAAGGGAGGTGGAGTTGTTGATGTTGAAATTTTTGCCACGTGCTGTGTGAAATGCACGAAAGGTAAGAATTGCGTTCAAGCTCACCGGTTGCAGACACTCCCTGGTTTTGACTTTGTGATGTGGAGGTACATTCTTGCGTGGATGACATGCTGACCTCATCGTCTGACCCATCATCTCTTAGCATACTGACATCTGGAGAGGGAAATAACTTAATACAATACACAAAATATCTAAAACGGATCATTTAAAAATCAATTTAGGAACATCGTATACACATACCTTCAATGTCCTCTGCTAAAGGTCCCTCCATGTCAATGGTCTCTAAAATGATAATTGATAAAAAATTGAGTTTGGAAAGCTGAAACTATGGGCAATCTGCAAGAGTATACAACAGTAGCATTATCTCTCATCCCGTCACCATTACTGCCCTATGTTTTACATGGTAAATAGTTGTTTTCTGAATGCGGAAGACTAAATGTCATATATTGTGCCTTCAAGAATATAAAGTTAATTACCATTCACATCGACTTGTATTTCATCGAGGCTCTTTCCTTTGTAATCTCCTAGGCGTCCTTGTTCCATTGCCAGGAGGACTTTACTTACTTTGGCTAATTGGAGGGTGCTTTCTGGGAGCCTGTAGTGTTTCCTGTGAACAGCGATATTATGACCAAGGAAGTCTGCCAACTGGTCGAGCTCAGTGGTTTTGAGGTTCAGAACAGTAGACAGGGTAGCAATATGTTATATATGAGATTAGTCAATAATTTAATCAGTCAGAAAAGAGAGAGAGTTGAGCTTCTCTAATAAATGATTACTGATTGATTGTTGGTGATCTCTATTTAATTGATAATTAATGCACCAGGCGAGGACGAGGACTCGACCGGATTTTGGCAACAGAGACCGGCCCTACCGGGGTTTGTCCCGGTATGCTGGCTGACCAGTAGCCTACATCACTGGGCACGTTGTATCTTTTTTTTTTTTTTTTTAAGCACACACCTGAGCGCTGATCACTGGACATCACTCCTGCAGGTGTTTATGCCAATCCAATAGATTCAATTTCAAATGAATCCATTTAAATTCAGATTTTAAAAGCAATTGTTCAAAACAATCGATTCAGGTTCAAAGTAAATGATTCCCATTCAAATATAAAATTCAAATTCGCTTACTAGTGGCAAAAAATTTATCACATAAACAATTATATTGTTAAAATGTGTTTTGGGGCTTACCAGAATGCTTTTTGTGCGTCTCAGTGGTGGAACAAGTTCATCATCCGATTGATTGTTGGAATGGTTGCTTGGAGAAGCCTCATCACAAGTTTCTTTCACAACAGTTTCATCTGAATCGTACAAATGATCTGAAAAATCTGGGCCAATATCATTCTGCCCTATAATAACATCCAGGTGTGGGGTGGGAGGTTCGTTTTCCATACCATCCTCATCAGTTTCATCACTATCTGGATAATCAACCAGTGAAAATCCTTGGACAGTAAATACCTAAAAATAAACAAAAATTCATTAAGTATGGAATTAGAAAGGTTGGCCAAAGAAACATGGCATGGTCTGACTAAAAATCTAAATCCAGAAATGTGAACATCAGCCCTTTTAGACAGTGTACAATTATAAATGTTAAAATCAGAGTACAGCTATACTATAGTATTACAATACTATCATATAGTTGCCTGAGGAAGACCATTTGGATCGAAACCTTTGTTTTTTAGTCAATAAAAAAGGTAACTGTGAGCTTTAACCCAGTATGCAGATTTTCTTCTTTTTCCTCCCCAGATGTTACCATAATGCATTAAAAGGTGCCCCACAAGAATGGGACTGGAAAGATGCCAGTGTGTGTTACATTACCTGGCCTTTACAACCCAATAAAGGTCACCTGACTACTTTAAAGCCCCGTGAGCATTGGTCCATGGTCCAATTGACCATTACAGGGGTTTTCAGTGCATCAAATCAAAATATTTAACATCAAAATTCAAATCAAAAATATTGCTTTAAAACATCTAACAGCTCAGACACAGTATACAATTACGAATGTTAAAATCACAGTTGAGGTCATGTCAGGTGTTGCCACAGTGCATTAAAAACAATTACCGTAAGAACTGGACGGAAGGGCCCCACATGGGTCAGACTACAGACATACGAGTGTGTAAAGGAGGGACTTGAGAAACAAATGTATTTGGAAGATGGAAGGACCCCATAAGAACATGACTGGAAACATGCCGGTGTGTGTGACATTACCTGGCCTTTAACAGCCAATATAAAGCCACATAAGCATTGGTCCACTTTAGTAATAGAACACCACCACATACATGTCAGCATAGATGAATGTGTTTGAATGTACTTTTACCTGTGTGCAGGTCTGATCTGGGTTAGGTCTATCATTAAGCATCTGAGGAACAGGGCTGGTCTCATTCTCTTCTGCTGCAGCAGGAGTCTGAAGGCCTTTCACCTGAAATAGACAGACAAGAAGAGACTCAGAACTGTATGAAGAGACATTCACAGGCTAATAAGGTCATCTAATGGTGAAACAGCACTGAACTTTAACTGAGAGCATGGACTAAAAAGCTGCTCACGTCTATTCCAAGAGTTTGCAGTGGATCAAATCAAAATATTGCTTTAAAACATCTAACAGCTCAGACACAGTATACAATTACGCATGTTAAAATCACAGTTGAGGTCATGTCAGGTGTTGCCACAGTGCATTAAAAACAATTACCGTAAGAACTGGACGGAAGGGCCCCACATGGGTCAGACTACAGACATACGAGTGTGTAAAGGAGGGACTTGAGAAACAAATGTATTTGGAAGATGGAAGGACCCCATAAGAACATGACTGGAAACATGCCGGTGTGTGTGACATTACCTGGCCTTTAACAGCCAATATAAAGCCACATAAGCATTGGTCCACTTTAGTAATAGAACACCACCACATACATGTCAGCATAGATGAATGTGTTTGAATGTACTTTTACCTGTGTGCAGGTCTGATCTGGGTTAGGTCTATCATTAAGCATCTGAGGAACAGGGCTGGTCTCATTCTCTTCTGCTGCAGCAGGAGTCTGAAGGCCTTTCACCTGAAATAGACAGACAAGAAGAGACTCAGAACTGTATGAAGAGACATTCACAGGCTAATAAGGTCATCTAATGGTGAAACAGCACTGAACTTTAACTGAGAGCATGGACTAAAAAGCTGCTCACGTCTATTCCAAGAGTTTGCAGTGGATCAAATCAAAATATTGCTTTAAAACATCTAACAGCTCAGACACAGTATACAATTACGAATGTTAAAATCACAGTTGAGGTCATGTCAGGTGTTGCCACAGTGCATTAAAAACAATTACCGTAAGAACTGGACGGAAGGGCCCCACATGGGTCAGACTACAGACATACGAGTGTGTAAAGGAGGGACTTGAGAAACAAATGTATTTGGAAGATGGAAGGACCCCATAAGAACATGACTGGAAACATGCCGGTGTGTGTGACATTACCTGGCCTTTAACAGCCAATATAAAGCCACATAAGCATTGGTCCACTTTAGTAATAGAACACCACCACATACATGTCAGCATAGATGAATGTGTTTGAATGTACTTTTACCTGTGTGCAGGTCTGATCTGGGTTAGGTCTATCATTAAGCATCTGAGGAACAGGGCTGGTCTCATTCTCTTCTGCTGCAGCAGGAGTCTGAAGGCCTTTCACCTGAAATAGACAGACAAGAAGAGACTCAGAACTGTATGAAGAGACATTCACAGGCTAATAAGGTCATCTAATGGTGAAACAGCACTGAACTTTAACTGAGAGCATGGACTAAAAAGCTGCTCACGTCTATTCCAAGAGTTTGCAGTGGATCAAATCAAAATATTGCTTTAAAACATCTAACAGCTCAGACACAGTATACAATTACGAATGTTAAAATCACAGTTGAGGTCATGTCAGGTGTTGCCACAGTGCATTAAAAACAATTACCGTAAGAACTGGACGGAAGGGCCCCACATGGGTCAGACTACAGACATACGAGTGTGTAAAGGAGGGACTTGAGAAACAAATGTATTTGGAAGATGGAAGGACCCCATAAGAACATGACTGGAAACATGCCGGTGTGTGTGACATTACCTGGCCTTTAACAGCCAATATAAAGCCACATAAGCATTGGTCCACTTTAGTAATAGAACACCACCACATACATGTCAGCATAGATGAATGTGTTTGAATGTACTTTTACCTGTGTGCAGGTCTGATCTGGGTTAGGTCTATCATTAAGCATCTGAGGAACAGGGCTGGTCTCATTCTCTTCTGCTGCAGCAGGAGTCTGAAGGCCTTTCACCTGAAATAGACAGACAAGAAGAGACTCAGAACTGTATGAAGAGACATTCACAGGCTAATAAGGTCATCTAATGGTGAAACAGCACTGAACTTTAACTGAGAGCATGGACTAAAAAGCTGCTCACGTCTATTCCAAGAGTTTGCAGTGGATCATGGATAGGGTTAGGATAGGGTCATGGATACATGTCAGCATAGATGAATGTGTTTGAATGTACTTTTACCTGTGTGCAGGTCTGATCTGGGTTAGGTCTATCATTCAGCATCTGAGGAACAGGGCTGGTCTCATTCTCTTCTGCTGCGGCTGGAGCTTGGTTTTTTTTCAACTGGATTGCAGATAAAGAAGAACTCATTTTAACACACATCACAGATCAAAGATTAAATGCATTTCCATAGACAGTCAAGAGTAATATTGGAAACATGGTTAATTTTGGAGAAATACAAAATTTTCTTTTGCAACAAAAAAATTTAAAAAAAGAAATCTCTATACTTAATCTAACCAACTCACCTTACAGCGCCAAGGCCATTTTGAATCACCATAGTTGTAATCAATTTCATCTCCTATTTCTATTTTCTTCAGAGAAAAAAGGCACAAATGTGGTTTGTTGTCAACTATGATTTTTTTCATAACGCAATTTGGATTTTGGTGGTTGTCATTGACCAATCTTCCGAGAGATAAATCTTCTTCAGATGCATCCAGGCTGAAAAGTATCAAAAAAATGGTAATAGTTTTACATCTTTTTAAAAGTTTTATTGAAAGAGTTATTTTCAAAAGAATTTAAGAGTATTTTTGCTTAACTCATTCATCAAGTATTAAACCCTTGTTTCAGGGTTAACTCGTAATTTCGCTAAATCAATACAAAACATCCATCTTTCAATGTTTACCATAAGTGATGATTCTGCCACTGAAAGTCAAAGAGAAATGTGCTTTCAATCTCTGAGTATTTTCTTGACTTGCATTCCTCCTGTGTGAGGAGTTTACCCCTGTACTCCAACACGAAGTCCCCGGGTTCAATGGGGTGTGTGGCAAACACTCCTCTTCCTACAATAATATATATTAAACATTTCATTCTGGGACTCAAAAACAGATACTACAGTATTTTCAAAGTGAGGTTGATGTTCTTGCGTCTAGTCAGTGTATTACCTGCAGACAATGCTCAGCACTCTCCCAGTTGTGATACACACTCTACAGGTAAAGTGCTTTTTTGATCAGACTTTGTGGCCAAAAAATGTTTTTGATGCAGACCCATCCACATCAATGCATCATTGAGGTCCTGTCTATGCTGTCTAATTTTCACTTTTCCACGAGAATCAATAGCCGCGTTTCCACTGTCGGGCCAGTGCGAGCCAGGGCTTTAAACTGGGCCGAGCCGGGCTAATGGCCTCGGGCCAGGAGCACCGGGCTCAAAACCAGCTGTTGCGTTTCCACTGTCTGGCCAGAAGCTCCACAGCGCTTCACTAAAACACGCTAGGGGTGAACTAGCACGGCCCGGCTCTGGCCCGACAGTGGAAACACGGCTACTGTATGTTATGATTGCCTAACGATTATACACTGGCCGGGAAGCCGATATTTAAAAGTGAAGCGTTTGTTTACCCCTGGGTTCGTCAACCAGCCCACGTGCATGCGCACTCAAATACGAGATTTTAATTTCTGCCCCGACTTGACGTCAAGACGGGGCAGGAAATACCATATATGGACACCTATGCTGCAGGAAGCCCGCCCTGCCCCTCTCCCCCTCATATTCAGTCGCGAAAGATGCAGAAACGTAGTGCACACGTGAGTTGCTCTGTTGTTGACTGCCAGAATCAACATGTAACTTAAATGTGTTTTCTCTCCCAAGAACGGACCAAGCTGTCAGGGACCAGTGGATTAAATTCATTTTTAATGACGCGGTTCCTACAACCCTTCCCACTGGCTTAACGTTAGGTGTCTGTGCTAATCATTTTACACCGGAATCGTTCACAAATTTGAATGTCTAAAAAACCACAACGTGAAACAAGGCGAAAACACCACATGATTGATCTCAATAACAACTGTAAGCTGATAAAAAAAAGTAGACTACATCTCCGTTAATGTAATCTACATTAAATAAAAGGTATAATGAATGTCTCAGTCAAAATGATTGTTTTTACCATTCAGAGACATCTTGATGTAGACGTCCTTCCATCGACTCTACATCTTCCCTTTCCAGCTCAGATTCAGAGTCTGGCTCGTGCATGTACGGTTGAATTCCGTAGGTCGCAGCCAGGTCGGGTGCATTTACAACTTGCGCCATGATGTCATTTTGGAATGATATGCTGAAGTTACGTGCGGTGTCAACCCCCCTCCTTCCTGCCACCAATCAACGCGCCCCTTTGCATTATTAAAATGACCATCCATGACAGCCAAAATATCACATCAGATCTCGCGAGACAATAATGCCTTCAGAAATAAGGGTCAGAGGAGCTCTCCACTTTTCTTTTTTAGAAGGGCCTGAAAGGCTATAATAGAGCGTGGGTATCCAAGGTAATACTAAGTTATGACTCCTTTAAACTGAGAGTGCCGTGTACCATTTAGTGCAGGTAACACCAGTGAAGCGTAAGAACATCATGCAACTCAGACTTTTGACATAGACAGACGGTACTATACTGATCCACAACTGGAAAAATACATTGTAGCCGCAGCAAGGCATGAAACTAAATATTAAATAGCAATATAAAAAACGGAAAGTATTCCTGATTTACAAAATAAATATAGGACACAGAAAAGCAATATAACAAACGTATATACAACAAATAGAGAGACTAGTTAAATAATGTATTGTGCAAATGAGCTTTAAAGACCCACTCCGATGATAATCATGTTTTTCGTGTTGTTAACATGTTCTTGTGGCATTTTTCTAAAGCTAGAGGACATATCTTTAGAAAATTAAGCTCAAAATTGCATTTTTGAGTATTTCTGCATTCAAATGGCTGTGAACCAATGGCAGTCACTAAAAGGCAGCCTAAAACAGACTGGAGTTGTGATGTAATAACTCTGGGGGGGCCACAAGCTCCTGCCCCACTCCGCTCAGGTTATGAGGAGTAGAGAAGACAATGGCGGATCAACACCTGTGTGCTGTAGTGGGTTGCAGTGCTAAGAAGAGAGATATTGGTATTAGCTTTCATAATTTACCGCAGCGCTGGCTCCGCCCACAACGCAGAGGCTAATTGCTAATGAGCACAGCTGGGACACTCAAGCAGAAGATTACTAACTTTGTCAGGCGAGGAAATTATATTGCCAGATGCCTAGCATGCAACTTAGCCAAGTCTACCCAACGAACTAGCCATGACTGGTGGGGAGGATGAAGCTGCTGCCGGGAGCTTTGAATCTCAGGTGGCTATACGCATCGTTGTTGTACGGGGCTGTACATTGCTCCATTTACACTTGGTCACATAAATGTGTCGGATATAAATCCGATTTTCAACTCCCGCACTATATACTGATTTAATGGAGTTAAGATATGTGCTGCATTTTATTGATCGTCAGCTAAAATGTCAACATCAAAGAGAGAGTGGCAACAGCGCTGGTAAGATCATCTCGTTTCTTTACTTTTAATGAAGATGATTGTGTGTTAAGCATCTGCGACTTACTTTCACTTTGATTTGCGATAGTTTGCAAGTTGGCTTGATGAATAGATGCTCAGCTGCGCCGTGTTGCAGTAGCGTCGTCATATCTAGCTATAACATGACGTATAGCCTATAATAACACTCTCTCACACGTTTATTTTTGTGCATTTTTGGGAGGAGTAACATTTACATATGTGGTTTCAACAACCAGATGCACATACACTTGTCCGATCACAGAAAACATATGAAGTGAAGTGTAAACAGCCCCCGAGTGGTGGTATGCCAGCGAGCTTTGCTTGGCATAATTTAAAATGGTTGGTCGCAGAGTAAACGGTCACGACAATACTCTTCTTCTGTTGTTTGTTTACACTATGCACAAAACACAGGTAGCCTAGATCGCGCAGTAGGGTGTTTCATTCATGTTAGCTGACGACACCTTGTGTCCCCGACAGGAAAATACCCAGCTGCGTGTTCTGTGAATGTAGGCGCGGTGTCAATTTAGAACACATAGGAATTGCGCGAAAATATAACGATATTCGAAAATGCTTTTTTATGATCGAATTTCGCACGCAGTTCCGACTATTCGAAGATCGCGACTCATCCCTAACATCAACAATAATACTTTTTTGCTTTTGAAATGCACAAGTTGTGTCAAGGAATCTTCTGCAACTTACCTTTGTAACGGTCAATGAATCTCGGCATAAACCCATCCTTGTCAGTGCAAGACAGAATGTATGTCTTTGCATCGTCTATAGGCTTTTTCCTCCTCCTCCTTGTGGACATAATGGTTCTGTGAAAATAATTGTAATTCGTACTTAGTCAAGGCAAATCTCACAAAAAGGTTTTTGAAAAATAGCAAGTCACAAAAAAAATCTATTATGTAAAATAAATAAACAGACATTCATACAAACACATAGACGCTGCAACAGCTGTGTACTGAGCTTTGCTATTGCAAGATGCACATTGTTTAACATCAAACACGGGCTAATGAAATATGCAAATTCTGAAATGAGCACACTGAAAGCTGACCGAGCCTGTTGAAGCCGAGAAGTTAACTTGTTAGATGATAACCATGTTGTGCTGCACAGACACTCCGTAATCAATTTAAACTAGGGATGTCAAACTTAACTTCTGGTACAGCAGCATGGCGGCGTTGCCACATGACCATTGACTGACATATGCAGCATCACATCCTTCCTCATACATAAGCGCATGGATGGTTATGGGGGGGTCCAGGGTAGGCCGGTACCACCAGGACAAAAGCTTGGTGAAAACTTCCCTTAGAAGTATTGAGTCTAAACAAGCAAAGGTTTCACATCTTGCTACATTTGTTGATCAGTTGATCAGTCACAGTGATGCTCTGAAATTTAAGAATGTGTTTTTATTTGTTAAAAATGTGGGTCAATGACGTGACGCCTAAATTTTCTGTTCGACTGCATTTTTTCAGGCAAAAATGGGTTTAAATGCCTAAAAGGATACTGCATATTTGTAGTACCTCTCCCATGTATGTACAACTTTTCAAAAACCTTTACTTATTTGTTATTTTTTTGTTATTTAAAGTGTCAAAACATCATGTGGTGTTCGGCCATAACTTCTGTTTTTAAAACATCTTTGATATTGATTATTATTGAGTGACTCCAACACGGCACCGTAGCTTCAGTCCTGCGTTAGCTTCTGGCTAACCTCCATCAGCGAGTCCTGCCCTGTCTTGCTCACAATTCACAACCGATTCCACCTTTAACGACAGGACTTCACTGCACCCTGTCTCTGCCCCGCTGTCATGTCCGTGGTGACGTTATTAGGTTAAGCCAACTGCTAATAGTAATATTATGTCGCTAACGTTAGCTACATGGCAGCTAAACGAGGTAGCAAACATCACGATATAACGCCAAAATAAACTCACCATAAAAACCATGCCTAGCTTACCTGTTGCATGAAGAAGTCGGTATTTGTAAAAATATTCAGATGTCCAACCACTCCGTCTTCTTCTTTCTTCAATCTTCTATCCTTGAAGTCTTCTTCTTCATCTACTTCTTCTTCTTGTGCAATTTCCGCAGTTTTCCTTACATTCGCGGCTGATTGTACAGTGCAGTAATTTCATTGGCCAAAGGTTTCAGATTCCCGCGGTGTGTATTCGATTTCGCGGGAAGTGTATATCCTGACTTCCGGTACAAAAAGGCTGGACGATACACACCTTCACACACATACCCACTTTTTGCTACCTTACGGGCCACTTTTTAGAAATGAAAAAAAAAGCAATGGTAGCATCAGGGGAAGCTGCTGAGCTCATTTTAATTGAAATCGGAGTGGGGCCCACCATTTTGGGCCCCACTCCGATTTTGGAACTCCTTAGGTGGATGTGCTCCCACCGATGGGAACCCACACCGACGCAAATGTTAGTACACACACACACACACACACACACACACACACACACACACACACATCTACCTTCAAACTCACTCAGCTGCAAAAACATAAATTTGAATGGCGGATACCACACTCAAGCCCTTAACTCTATGATAATCTAATTTCTAATATGAACCAACATAATACAACATCCCGCAACCCTGTTAGTGGTTGACGATGGATGGGTGGATGGATGGATGGATGGATGAATGAATGGATAGATGGATGGATAATACAACATCAGAAATGACAAAAGTCATAATTGTAAATTAATCTAAGAGCTGAGGAGCACAACTACAGAAAATAATTTGTGCAAAATTTATGTTGGTATATTTTTTGACCTTGTAAACCTACAATTTTATGTCAAACACTATTGCTTGATGATGGAAATCAAATATCTAGATCACCAGCAACATAAAATCAATTGTTATTTGACTCAAGGCCCAACTGTCAAAGGTTTTAAGATATCCTGCTGACAGTCAGACAAACAAACTTCCAAATAGGGGTGACATAACCTCTTGGCAAAAGTAAGAGGCCCACAAGTTCCAAGAAGATGTAAATCTCAAAGTGCTTCTTAAAAGAATAGAAGCAAAGAAATACTCACACACTCACACACACACACACACACACACACACACACAGGCACACACACACAAAACCAAGGTCCCCGTGTCTGGTCTATTTATAGTTGAGTAAAATGACTGTTAAGTTGTCCAGTGGCAGCCGGGGGAAAGGTAAAGTTAATTGAATTTGTGAGAAGATATTTAGCGCACATTTAGATGTTAGTTCAATCAGCCAACTGTAGTCAGCCCACGGCTACACCTCCCTGTGGACTCACAAGCTACACACATCAGATAAGACACACATATACACACGCATACGCACACACTACTCTACACACGGGCACATAAGAGCCCATTTACTCCACATCTAGACATTAGCACAATTAGAAAACTACAAAGTGAATGAGAAAATTGCCATAGGACAGGGGGAGACTGCTATTTAACAAACTAAATGTGCACCAAACTCAGTACGTGCATGCACATACACGCATGCATGTATATGATTGCAGCACATGCTGACATATTGGCATACACACATTCACACATTCATTTGTGTTATGATTGGCTTAGTGTCCAGTCTTTATTATCCATCATTATGGTTTTAACTTAGCTTATTTTACATCATGCAGCACTAGATTAAAGCTCTGTGTGTGTGTGTGTGTGTGTGTGTGTGTGTGTGTGTGTGTGTGTGTGTGTGTCTGTCTGTCTGTCAATCAAGGAAATAGCCAAGAACAATGCTTTAGTCTGTGATCATTCTTATCTCCAAGTGATTACAATCACTCAGATGTTTTTTGTTCTGACCATATGTTTGTGTATGCATGTGTGGGTTTGGAAACACGCAGCTGCTTAGCCTGAACTTTCTAACACTACAACCCTTCAGTTTCACTCAACCATTTTTTTGTAGTTGTTTTTTTTTTCAGCAAGACTAAAGTTGTCAATTTCAATTTCAATTCAATTGTCAAAGATCAAAATGCAACATGTACAAGTTGCAGTGTTACATTTTGAGATAAATATGATAAATATATCAGGCAATGTTAAAAAGCAATTTCTTGAAACAATAAGTAGTTTTTCCACATCTTAGTATGACAAAACAATGCAGGTTTTATAGCTACAGATGACTGCAGGTGTTGTGATAACTTTCATTTTGTGTTTGTGTTTACATGACTTTTCAAAGTTGTTGCAGGCGGTCAACATCTGCTCAGTGTATCTCCAGAATCATCTGAGGGTTTTTAATATCACTGTGACCCGCCTGCAGGTCCAGAGCCAGATGTTGAAACACATCAATGTAACTGATTTTAGCAGCCCCTGGTCATTTGATTTATTATAAAGTACTCGGTAAAAGTGCTGAGTTGTGTGGAATTGACCAAGTACCACATTACAGTTCAGTTTCATCTCAATGCATCCCTCTCTTTTCTCTCTCTCCCTCCTTTTGCCCATACCTGCCTTAACCTCCTTCCCTCTGTGTGTCTCGTTTCTTCTCCCTTTTCCCTCTCACTGCTGCTCTTTTCCTCTCTCATCTCCATTTTTGAATTTGCCTGTCCTTCTCTTTATCCTTCTCTTCCCTCTCCTTCTTTGTCTCTCCCTAATATCCCACTCTCTCTTTCCCGTCTCTCTCTCTCTCTCTCTCCAGGTGCTGAGGATAATGGTTGTCTTCCTGCGTCTGGTTGTCCTGACGTCTGCACGTGCTCAGATGGCGTGGTGCGATGCAGCAACAGAGGGCTGCACTCTCTGCCCAAGGGCATTCCCAAGGACACCACAGAGCTGTGAGTCACATGTGAACACACACACATACACACACACAAACTCCAACACAAGGATGTACACGTACCTGCTACACTATTCATGTACTCGCTTTTGTTCAAATATAGAGACACATGAAAGCCAATAACATATCAGCAGACATATACGTGCACACAAACAGAATTTCTTGTCAATGCTTACTCTCCAATAACATGTCACAACCACACACATAAACGCACAGTCACACATTGCTGCAGTGCAATGTTGATGCAGCAGTTTGCCCTCTTCTGCTTCAGGAACTAACAAACCATTTAGTGAACACATGCACAAACACATGCTCTCTCTCTCTCTCTCTCTCTCTCTCTCTCTCTCTCTCTCTCTCTGTCTCTCTCTTTCTTTCTTCCTGTGAGACTTGATGGGTTTATAAGTGCCGCTGGTACTTGTGTTTATGTGTTTGTTTAGATGTTGTTGTCATAAATCTATAAATCACCACAGCTATTTTAATCTATCTGCAAGGCACAGTCAAATACTATACTGTCTAATACATTATATTGCCAAACAAAGAGAGACAGAAAGACTGCCACAACAGTTGCACACAGAAAGTGTCCTTGGGTTATTTTCCTAAAAATATTTTAAAAATTTCATTTAAAATTGAAGTTTCCAAAGTTGTAATGTCAAAGATTAGATTTAAAAGATTTGCTGGGGCAGTGAAGGTTTTTACAAACTTTTGCCTAGTACAATTATGTCATTTTTTGATACATTGAACTCAAAGAGACACTGACAAGAGAGAAATATTGTTGTATGTGTAACGATCTAAAACAGTTACAAATATTTTTAATTATTTATTTGCCTTACCATTTCCCTTTGTATTAGAGCTGCTACATCTTGTAACTTGTTTTTCATTCATTTCAAGCTAGTAGGCAAGGGCGCGGGAAGGGGGGTGTGGAGGGTGCTGCAGCACCCCCCATTGACAGGGAGGAACACAGTGTGCAAATTACATGTGCAGACTGCATAAATGTTACTGTTTTGCACATGCATTTATAAGAGAAGTATTCAGTGCTTTTACAAAACACATTACGTTGATAAACGTATCAACAACCTCTCCTGCCAAGTGGATGCATCACTGGCAGTAACGTTAGCTGCCGGAGTTTCTTTCTACAGGCTAAGTTTCACATTTCTTAGCAGATGCTTCAGTAGAAAATTTTTCGCAGTTGAAAGCTTTTTGCTGGTCTCACAACATTTACAGAAGACCATGTTCTTTGCATCTCTGAGTGTGACAGCTAAAAGTTAGGCCTAATGACAGCACTTATAGCTGTGAAAGGACGCCTTTCTCCCTCCTTATTCCTTTAGCTTTTTGGCTAGCAGCTGACTTGAACAACATTACGTCTTGTTTCGCTGACCTGCATTGTTGTGCATGTTCTATTAATATGCGAAATGAAACACAAACAAACAGATCCATCTCTGAAATGGAAGTTTATTATTAAGTCAACTAGAATTTACAAACTATGCGTGACCTACATTGATTACAGTCTTCTGACCTGCTACTAAAGCAGTTTTGCCCGCTGGCTGCACGCGCATCTAGTAGTGTTTGTATACAAGAAACCCATCTATCGGATTTCTGCAACAGCAAATAATGTTACTCTTTTACTCACAGATTTGTTTTTCTGGTGCCAAAATGTTTCTTGGTGTTGTTGAATTATATTTAAAAAAAATACTTAATTTCAGGTTAAAATGCGTTGTAACACACGTTACTGAGATTGTAAAAGGTATAATATTGCCGATTTATTTTTAGTAATGCGTTATATAACTGTGTTACAACAAAAAGCAATACAATGCTGTAATTGCGTTACTTTTGTAACACGTTACTCCCAACACTGCATGTGCGCATTTCTACTCTGTAGCACCCCTAAGCCAAAATGTCTTCCCGCACGCCTGCAGGAAGTAGGAATCCCTGTAATAAAGAAAGAGACCAATAAAGGGAATGTCTGTAATGGTAGTAATTGTTAGAATTGATAGGATAAAACAAGGGTAAAACAATGTTAATCGATATTAGAAAATTTAGAAAAAAGTAAGAACAAGATCTTTCATATGGAAGGTGAACAAATGCACATGTACTCGCGCACACACACACAGAAACCCCTCTTGCTGTGAAATAGGCCCGCACTCCAGGGTCAATAGCAGTGATTAGGTATTGATCAGACTGAAGAAGACACTCCATCATACTGTCCTCATGACCTACTTATGACCTGAGCGCGAGGAACAGAGACCAACAGATCATAAAATGTGTATATGTGTGTGTACTTGAGTGTATACTGTATTATGTTTGTTAACTTGTTTCTCACATACTCACAAACACAGAAGGGATCGGTAAGTAAATATTGTATCTTTGCAGTGGCTGGAATATGGGTTTAAAGCCACATGATGAAACTGTTACAGGACAGATTCACACCCCAACACTTGTAATCTTGTCTTGTGCAGAAAATGTAACAACATTGCTAGAATCTGTGCATCAGTGTACAAGCTAACTTGGGATGACAGCCGTGTCAAAAAGCAACATTTACTTGGTTGGTCTTGGTTCCGTGCCATACATCTTTTTTTTTTTTTTACAAATTAAATCAAATTGTACTTATGTACTAAGTTATTTTTTGATGAACAATAGCCAGGCGCAGTGACGTACCTTTCACACTGTCTTATGATCACTGTGAGGATACCAGACAACCATTAGAGATGTGATGGGTGAAAGGATGGTAAACTTTGGAGGGAGCCACACTAGATGTTTCCCTCTCCTAATCTAAGCTAATACCCCTCCTGGCTCTAGCTCAGCCCTAGCTGAGTGGGATTGACCTTCTTCTCATCTAACTCTCAAACAATAATGCATAAAAGACACTGCACTTCTCTGCTAAATCTACATATGCTATATAAATGTAAATGATTTGAAGTACTACACCTAATTCCTTTGTCCCACCAACATTTCCCAAATTCATACCCCACATCCTCCTTCTCCCGCAATCTTCAATGTGACAGAAGTTGTAAAACCAAAGATTTAGTGTGCTATATTGCCATTTGTGTGTATATATATATATATATATATATATATATATATATATATATTCATATATAATAAGTTACTACATTAACCATGCACTTTTCCTTGCAGTTACCTGGAAGGTAATATGCTGACATCTGTGCCCAAGGAGCTGGCAGCCCTGAAGCAGCTGTCACTGGTGTATGTACCACTCGCATAACCTTGGACAGAATACACATATCCTTGTGCAGTCAGTCTGTCTGTGTGCATTTGTCTGTGTGAATTTACTGTATTCTTGCATCTACACAGGGATCTCAGCAACAACAGCATCAGCACAGTGGCCTCATACACCTTCAGCAACATGACTCAACTAGCCACACTGTAAGTTACCATGGCAGTGCACACACCTAGTCATGCATACACACATCCCCACCCATATTTTAATTTTATATATGGGTATTTGTGTGTGTGTGTGTGTGTGTGTGTGTGTGTGTGTGTGTGTGTGTGTGTGTGTGTAAGGTCAAAAACCACTAGATACATTTTTTGATTAATCTGCTCTCCTCCCTCTTTCTTCATATTTCCCTGCTTCTTCTTTTCTCTCCCATTTCTTGTCTGTATCTTTATCTTTCTTTCCCCTTCTCAATTTGTCTTTCTTACTTCTCCCTTTCTAGCTTTTCTACTTCTGTCCTCCTTTTACCCTAAATATCGCTTAATTTCTCTTCCTCTTCATCTGTTCTCTCCCCACCCTCTGCTCTGTCTCATTTCAAGCTTTTCTTGTATTTTCTTGTATTTTATTCTTTTGCTCAATTTCATATTTTTATATATCTTTATATTTATTTAGGTTTATGTCTATTGTGACGCACCTGGTCGCCAAAACAAATTCCTTTGTATATATATAAACTATTTGGCAATAAAACTGTTTCTGGTTCTTTCTTTCTCTTTGCTTATAAAGATCTTCCTATTCCTTTCTAAAAGTTCTCAAAATTATCCTTCCAATTCTTTGCTACTCACTCAGTGAACTTTAAATTAAAATCTCTTCTTAAATTATCTTTTCATAAACTCTTTACTGCCATTCTATCTTAGATACAAATTCCTTTTATTGTTTGAGTAATCTTAAGGTTGTCTCTTTTTATACCTTTAGCTTATCTATCTTATCTAGTGCATGGATTTTACATCAACTTAAAGGATTTTATATGTCCTGGGATAGTTAACTGTGCACATTTTGTCATTTCCAGCAATGCCCTGTTTCATATTTCATAGAGTTGCGCCCATTCACGCCTGGGAGCTGCCCAGTGCAACCACAGGCTTCTACTGTTAGCCCCCCCATAGTATCAGTGGAACACTTTCTGAGTTAAATGCCTAGGTGGACTAGTTGAAGAGGTAGAGTGTTTAACCTTTCATTTTCTACATCAGATTTTTTCTAACTTCAACCTCAAGTTCTTAACAAGTTGGAGATTGAGAATTGCCCCCCCTCCCCCACTTTCCTCTGAGACACCTTTAGGCTGCATGATAATCAGTAATTATGATTAAGCAGTACTTCATTGTACAGCGTAATGAGCTAAAAACTGCTGAAAACCAATGTTCTAGGCTACTAGTGTCTTTAAGATACACATCAGACAGCAACAGTCAGCTTTTTACACCAGGATCATTATTGGGCTACATGTTTAATTATGTTAAAATAATGATAGCACCCTGAAACGACCAACTTTATCTCTTTTGACCATGATCAGAATCCCGTCCTTAAATGTTTGTCTCCTTCACTTCACATGTTAAACTTAATTTTTGTTTCATAAGCAGTTTTAAAAGAGAAAAACTTAATTGTGGTGTGGGAGTTTGACGTCCCAAAAGTCCCAGCTTTGCCTCTGGCAGTTTTTTACCTCTACCTAATTTTTGTATTTCATTAAAATGTGCCCCCTTGTTTATTTCACCGTGTTTAACCTACAGTGGCTACAGTATTATTGTAAAACCAAATTCATTCATATTTATTCAGGGATGTAGTGTGAAAGACAAGAGAAAATAATTTAAAATGTGTGTACGCAAGAAAATAATATTGTGAAACAGCATCCTGAGTCAGAAACTAAGTCTTGTGACCTTGTTGTCATGTCATTTCCCTTTCAGCATCCTCAGTTATAACCAGATTCGCTGCATCCCGGTTCATGCCTTCGACGGTCTCAAGTCACTACGCCTTCTGTGAGTAGCAAGCTTAATCGTCAAGTGCCGCAGTGGATTCAATATTCAATATTCACTCTCCTTTGCTAGTTATTGTACTGAGCTAAATCAAAGTCACTAATCACTCCCCTGGTGCCAGCTCGAGAGCCATGCTAAGACCCAGTCACAAAATGAGTCACAGCCACCCAATAATTTGTTGTTTCAGGGTACTAAAAAAGATAAAAGTGACAATCTCTCATCCTCTCTTTAATACTCCCTCTCTATCTGCATTCTCTGGCCCCTCTCTCCCCGTGTGTCCCTTCAATCTGACTCTCCCTCTCTCTCCTTCATCCATCCTCACCTCCTTCTTTCTCTCTCTCTCTCTCTCGGCCCAATGTTGTGTTTGATGAATCGACCTTCAGCCTCTGTTTCTCTCAGTCATCCATCTGGTTGTCCACCCTCTGTCTCACAAACCCCCACATGCACACGGCATGTGAATATTGCTGTCTGACCATCCTCTCACACACACACACATACGCACTTGCGCCTTCATTGCTCAATGACAGCAGCATGTATTTACTTACTTTACTTACATCAGTATATTATGTAAGTCTGTGGTTAAAGAGTAACTTAACACCAGACTGAAAACCAGTTTTTGTGGTGCCCTCTTTGGTTAAAAGTTTCAAGCTTGTTTCACCTCTGCCCACACCCAGAATCACTGATGGGTAACCACATCCAACAGTGTCACAGGGTCCTGCTCTACACCTGTGCATCATTGCAACAAGATGATTCCTTTATGTTAAGAATATCACTGGAGGTCAGCAAAAACAAGATTTTTATGGGATATTAAGTCGCTCTTAAAGATTATTTCTAGCATCTCTGAGATATCCACCTCTGAGATTTGCACCTCCACCCCAATATGATGTAGGTGAACAGAATTTTTTCAGTTGTTTACTCTGGATAATACACTCAAGGATTATTTGTAATAGAATAACGTCACAAAAAATAACTTGAGGTAATTGAAAAATGTTCCATTTTTTATTTATTTATTTATTTAACCTTTTAAGCTTTTGTTGTTGCTAAAGGTAGAGGCTCTCAAAAGTAAGACTACATTGTCCACAATCCGTAATGTTTTGTATCGCAAAGCCAATGCTGCTACTTTCCTTTTTTGATTTAGTGAATAGTATGTTGAAAGAGATTTTTAAAAGAACGTCTACTCTATACACCGTGGTAGGAAAGTTTAAAAGCTGTGGTTATAATAGTAAGATGTTTTTTGATGCAAATTCTGTTACACAATGTGAATGGTAGTGTTGAGGCTGATAATCTTAACTTTGTATGTTAGTACTCTTGGCTCAAAATTAAGAAGATATAGATTTATTTGTGGAATTTCACATTTAATACAAATAACTTTCAACTTAAACCCTGTAAACATTAAATAATGATTAGAGGTCTGCTTCTTTTACCTCATATTATTCTCTGTAGACATTTCATTGTCCACAATGTTTTGTTCAGAAAGCCAGTGTTTCACCCTCTAAGAAGTCATCTTTGTTTCTGACCTTTTCTCTATATATGACTGTATCTCTTACGAGGCTTTCTTCTTACAGAAGTTTAGTCATCGCTTTTTTCCCTCCTTTCTTCCTTTCATTTTAGTTGATGTTGCCGTGGGGACTGATCCCTCTCTGCCCCCGCATAGCAACTGGTTGCCAGGCAGCCATCACTGTCACTTCCTCATTACCCACAACCCCCTCTGGGCCAGCCTTACGCGGGGGCTGTTAGACCACCGTACGCACAAACACACACACAGTGGTGCACACAAACACGTAAAGTTGCAAGGATGCACAGACATTAAGACCACACACACACACACACACACACACAAACGTATGCACTTGTATGCCCAGCTACACACTCTGGTATACACTGACCTGAACATGCACACATTGCATTAAGTGCACAAAAAAATCACACACACACACGTACACGCACACACTTTTCCAATAGTGGTGGTTTGATAGCTGTCCCTTGCTACAGCCTTTCGCTCTAATGGAATGTGAACTTATATCCAGCAGGCAACACACTCAAATGGCGAGACACAAAGGACACATACACACTCTGCAGTCTCTGAGCCCTTGGAGACAAAACTTTCTGATACTCACAAATCTACACGCATAAGCACAAGCACAAGCACAAAAACCCAAAGGGACAAAACAGAAATGTATTCTCACACCGATACACATCACAGCCTGCAGTTTGTCCCTGTGACACAAAGTTTTTTTCAAACACATGCACACACCATAGTCTGCCAGATGACCATATGAGACAGTTTATATTCCATTCAGAGACCATGATAAGCTTTATTGCCCAACAATGAAAATAAGCTTTCTGTTTATTATGTCTTATTCTTTCATAAATATTTTATTTATTTTCCATTATGGAAGGCAATGATGGTGTGTCTGCAGCTGAGGAACCACAAATAATTTAAATAATTTAGCATGCAGTTAGTCAGGGTTGGTGTATTAGTTTGTTGAAAATCGAGTATTAGGCAGCTGGGCTGTCAGTTTCATTTACTTCTGATGTGATGGATATGAGGCAGTAGGTTTGTTTAGATATTCATTGTGAAATTCGGTCAATGAAATCTATGGGCAAACCTTAAAAGCACCTTTAAGATTTTGATCTAAACATAGACCAGTCAATGTAAGTACAGTAATAGTATAAGTAACAGTGGCAGCATTAGTCATAGTATGAGTGTAAGTAGATGAAACGTAGCAGTAACAACTAGTAGCATGCTGGGCTAAAGTCAAAGATTTCACATTCTTCTCCGTGCTGCAAAAGTATGATTATAAAGAAACGCCGAAAACTTAATCAAATTAATTAACTACACATTAAAATTAGCATTGGGTCAAAAACTGACCACTTGAATTTGTAACAAGGTCAGGTTTGTTTTTAATATTCATATGCACTGTTGTTTTGCTCTCTCTGTCTCCTTCAGCACGCTCCATGGTAACGACCTTTCAACCATACCAGAAGGAGCTTTCAACCACCTCACCTCTCTGTCCCACCTGTAAGTACAGCCCCAATATCTGTTTGTGTGTATATGTGTGTTGGATGCAAGTGGATTACACATTTAATTGTTTGTTTGTGTGTGTCTAGGGCTCTTGGTGCCAACCCTCTGTACTGTAACTGTGACCTGCGCTGGCTCTCTCAGTGGGTCAAGGCTGGCTTCAAAGAGCCTGGTAAGAAGAAAAAACACAATCTAGATGCTATTAAAATACCTGTGACTAAAATAGTATGTTTTCTGTTACATACATTTCATATTGTGTGTAAAGAAAGGTGCAAAATATACTGTGATGTCACCTGAGTGTGTATTTGTAGGTATTGCTCGTTGTACTGGACCTCCTGACATGGCTGACAGGCTACTGCTCACCACACCACTCAACAGATTTCAGTGCAAAGGTAAATAGTCTCCTCTTTATCTGCTCACTGGTGCCTGCTACAGTATATTCTATTATTTGTCTATATATTAGTGTTGACCTGTTTTAGCACTGGATTAATCCCTGGATCAGTCGGATTAGGATACAGAAAGGTGTTTAAAACAGGCATTAAAGTGGCAGCAGAAATTTATGTCTATTGCAGTCACATTTTATCAGTTTTAAAATTTTTGTAGTGTTTGACCTAGTAGCTTTTAGGTTTCCAGTTTACTAACCCTTCCATTAATGCTGGGTTTGGTCTTTAGGCAGTTTGCTGGCCAATTGTT
>NW_024044710.1:0-29281 GCF_014851395.1 Micropterus salmoides
GCCTCACTGCTGATGCTATGCTGAATAAGCCATCCAGGTCTCCCTGTGCTAATGTCAACAGGTGTTCAAGCAATTTGTCTCTACAGTAGGGCTTATTCTGAAGAAGTATATGCCAAAAAGAGCTCTATAGAAGATACCTCTTTGGATATGGAGAAGCATTTACGGTTTCTGCACTAAGGAGAAAGCCATTACTGGACTCAACATACTTGACTGCAGAGGTCTGACATTCAAGCCTCCTATGGAGAAAGTCAAGGCCGAGCCATGCACAAAATGTTTTTATGAGGCACAGAAACACATTACTGCCAATGACCCACAATGTGCAGAAACAACAGGGCATTTGCCCCTCGGCAGATTTTGCCATTTATATTCTGACATCATATAATGTTTATGATACGAGGTCAAAGCCATTTTAAAGGGAATATTTAGTGTGCCATAATTCATGAGTATCCTTTACTTGTTTGAGCTGAAGCAATTCAGCCAGCTCCTGCTATTGTGACAACATGACTGACTCAAAGTGATTCTTGCTCACTAACCCACTACAGTGTCACTGCGTATGAAGTCACACTCACAGCTATGGATGGCAGCATTAAATTACTATGGAAACTGCGGGATGCATTCACTACTCTCTCTAAGCAGAACACTCCACCATCAAAGATCCTGCTAATGGCCTACTTGTTCAGCTGTTTAGTTTTATAACCTACTGTTATAAAACCTGTTCATAACGTTACCTAAACAATCAACACGTGATTTTACATAGGCGATACATTATTTTCTTTTAATGAATATGGAATCAAATCAATGTGTACATTTAGTAGTCCTTTAATCGCATTACTGCACATTCTGGTTGTGTACTGTAGTGGAAAAGGTTCCCTTATGTATGAACCTCCTGATCTACTTCTACATGTCATGAAGAGGATCCAGACCCTGGAAATTTTGTATTTTGAGGAAAAACAAAAAGAAATCTGACCTCCATTTGGCTGTCACTGTCAATCGGGATCATGTCTGATATGGTTAATTAGTTCACACCATATGGAACGTGGAGATTTGCGTGATTTGAATGGCTGCCTATGAAGACTACACTTCACTAAGGGTGTGGGGGCCAGTGGTGTGGATGGGTGTGTAGCTAGTCCAACTTCTATGCAGAAGGCCAGAGTTAGTGTACCCTCAAGATTTATTTGACAATCATAAAACACATACTACTGCTTCACATACACTTACAAACTCTTGAGGATTAAATTACACAATAAAGCACACACTGCTTTATATTGTGATCATCTAAGGGGGATCCATCCATTTAATCACAAAAAAGAAGAAACATAAAAGAACTCTGAGGCTCTGAGATCCCTATTCTGAGATTTCCTAGCCATTTCTTCATAGCCTGCTTAAAGTTTTTCTCTGCTTCAATGAGATTCCGAGATACTGGAAGCTTATTCCATTCAATTGCAGCCATGTATAAAAAGGTATTTGTGCCCATTGTACTAGAAATTGTAAAGAATGAAATCTGTTGAGCTGCCTCTTGTTCCATAGTTTGATTGTCTCTAAAGAAATAAAAGTAGCTGGACAGATATTTGGGGACCCCATTGTTAACAGTTTTATAGGTAAGTCCCAACTTGATTTGCATGACTCTTTTTTTCTACTGGAAGCCAATTAAATTGTAGAAAACATGTTGAATAAGATGAGATCAACTCGTTTTGGGCAGTCTGAAGCTTAATTTGAGTACTATAAACCAGGAGGTTGCGGCCTAGTCAAATTGGCATTGAACCAATGATCTGGCTAACATCTTTAGTGTTGTTCAATGCCAACAATTTATGTGGCCCCACACTAGATAATTAATCTACTTGGGAGTCCAATTCGCCCTTCCCATCAACCTCTGGGGGCGTTCCTGAACCGAGGCTGTTCGGAAGTGATTATCGGACCAAATGATCCTGTAGTGTGAGGGGTTTACAGACATAATCTCTGGATCAGAGGCACACTGATCAGAACCCCGCGACAGCCAATGAAAGTGAGCTGACCGGGAAGGGTTGCCAACGTGTTGTGTATTTGCTGGCGCCATTAAATGTATAAACCACGCCGTTTCCCTGTTCTCAGCCATGAGGTCATCCATGTATGTGTATGTCTCTTCTACCTTTACCTTAATCTCTGGCGTCTTTCCTAGTTTAATTCTGGATCCAAAAAGGATGGACTATGTTATCAGACAGCCACATCACAAATTTTGAAGCTCCTCACTCAAAGACTTTTCCACAGCTGCTAAATCTTCATGAGACACGAGAATAGCAGACTCATCTACACATACAGAAAAATCAGATGAACAGGCATCCTTCAAGTCACTAATGTACAATAAAAAAGAGTGGACACTCCCTTCAGGAAACCCCACAATTTATCATGGGATTACAACAGTCAAAATACGTAACTTGTTAAACACAATGAACAAATGAGTGTAGAGTGATTTGTGTAAGACATATATCATCATTTGTACATCATTGTAGCATTTTTCAGTGGATGCTCATCCTCCTAAAATGAGATTTTGCTCATCCCATTATAATTTCTACAGTGTATTGATGGATAACTGTGTGAATGTCTTTTATTGGACATTAGAAGGATGGAAGAGTAAAGTGGTTAGTGATGTGTTGCTGCATTGCAGTATGTGTTTTTCTTTTTGAGGCTAGAGGACACACTGCAGTAATCACCTTGCCATCTTCTCTTCAAGCTCTCCTATCATTGATTGTCCACAGCTAACCACTAAATCTGAACCTGACATGGTCAAGCCTGAGAGAATCATACATTTTTCACAGTGTGATGTGTTCTTAACCCAGTGTCTCGGATCAGCGTAAGTCAAGCCTGGGCTGATAATCAAACATGTACTTCACTGACACTACACTGTAAGTCACTCTGCACTAAGCCTTAGTCAACAGTTTCCCTATTATGTCTCCTGTGTCCATTCAGTCTCGAAGCTGTTCCAACAGTTGCGTCCTCTTGGGACTGATTAGCAGCCTCAAGTGGACGGTACTTTTGCAGAGCCCTCTGCCTCTAGAGACCAGACTAGAGATCCCTGCTATAACTGTCAACGTTATAACTGTAAGCCAACTGCTGCTGATGATGCAACACCTGTTGATGCCAGACAACAACATTTAAAAATAATAGAAAAAGCACATTCATCATAATGTCAGAAATGTCATTTAATGTGGTTGCATTTTATAGAAAAATCACAACTAACTGGGAATGTAATGTTATTACATTAAGTCACAATGTTATCTGGCAGTTGTTACATCATTAGTAATCAGCTCAGAGTGCTTGAGTCAGTCTGAATGAATAATGTGAATGACTGATAAAGCCCCCATTCTGTCAAAGGAAAGGTCATTCTTCTTTTTCTGTATGCTGGACATGTCTGCTTTTCAGGATGTTTCAATCTGGACAGGGACAATGGCAGAAGCCTTAATGGTATACAGGACAGGATATTTTTAGCGCTAGAGCAGGGTTGCGTTAACCAAATACTCTCCGTCACGGACTGATTTTTTAATACTATGATGGAAAAACCTGAAGGCCGGCTGGCATTTTGACAGAATAAGACAAAGGGCTATCTACCTTAATGTTAAGTAATTCACATGCAACACTTTCTGTAATCATATATAGACCACCTGTAGTAGACCCCCTGTGCAGGTGGCGGCAAGTGTGCATATTAATAAGCTGTTGTCTTTGATCTCACATGCATGACTTGTTGCCTAGCTGGCTGTAGCCATTGCATTTGCACGGCTATATCGCAAAAAGTAGTGGCAGCAGAGTGTCCGAAGTTTCTTTAGAAAGCCCAGTAATTGTGATGTGGTTGTTGAATGAAGTGAAAAAGAGGGAGTGATTCGGTGGAGGGTCATGTCAAGCAAATAATACTGATCATGTGTATCAGCCAGTGGCCGCTAATGCAAGCAAGTGGCAGCAAGGTGGTCATCATTCATCTGCTTCGTGTGGTGACATGGAAAGTGGAGCATTTTTCTGTCCACGCTTTTATAAAGCATAATCTGTAATTTCTGAAAATGAAATGTTATTGTGATCTGAGTTTTGGAAAATTAAATTCTATTACATTACAGGTTATTTCAGCATTTTCCCAATGCACTGTCAACACTTCAGCATAAAACCGCAATTGCAGTAACAAATGACAGAAGTGCCACAATTGCTAGAAAACACCTGTAGGCTGAGCTGGAGGCAGGATGAAATAAAATACGGAAATGGAATAATTCTCTATGCAGGAAAAACCCTGTCGCATTATCATAAAAAAATTGAAATGACAGGTATTTAATAGATGATGACGGGATATTTACGACCCTGTCTGTCAAAATGACCAACAACCAACCTCTGGTATAGGGCTGCATACTGAGTGAGAAATGGACAGAGTTGGCACGTGGTTTCCATGGCTGTGCAGCTAATAAGATACAGGTTCTCAAGCCAACTCACCCTGATGCCGAGCTCCACATTTTCTCCACCGTAAATTTCCATGCCTTCATCTAACAGGCCAATCTCCTCAAAGTACTTCCTGTCGACCACAAAGCAGCCAATCAAAGCGGGGCTCCTAAAACAGAGGGTGAAGTGAGGGAAGAGAGGAGGTGAGAGAAAAGAAAGCTGTAAAACATGTTTAGCATTGAGAAAAATGCATCAGGTGGTTTAAATTTCCTTCACACGTCCTTCACCGAGGTGCCCGGTGTAGGTGAAGGTCCATTTTTTAAATATGTTGCAGATTTGATGCTCTAAACATAGGCCTTAGCCTTTCATGATAAACCTATGCTATCCATTATACTTACAAATGATTCAACTGTCAAAATGATGCCTTCGCCTACCACAACAAATTCAGGACATTTTGAGGAAATCGAGGGAAAAAAGCAAACAGATCTTTCATCAACATCAAACTGAATCAACAGGAGTGAAAAATAACTCCTATTAATATTCATGCTGTCAGTCCCACACATCTCCTCTTATCAATATGAAATACAGCACCGCTGCAAAACCAGCTTGTTTGGGTGAATTTCTCTTCCCTGTGGATACACAGATTGGCAAACAGACAGAAACTCTGAAACCCAAAATGCTAATAGAAACAAGGCCCTCCCCGTACCGGCTCTGAGCATACGCTTTTCTCTCCAGCCACCAGTCTGTGCTGTACGCACAATGACATCACAACAAATCGAATAGTTAAATATTATATCTCAACAATATAATTTTAATAATACATGAGATAAAAAGCTAAGCTAAGGTTTAGTAATGTTTTAAATAGTTTGCATCTAACTAGAAAATTAAACATTATTGTTATCCAGCAAGAAATTACATCTCTAAAGTTATTTTTGTGTCCGTGGAAATACACTGCTTAAAAAAATCTTTATGAACAAAATAGTTCGAAGTTTAAAAATCTTTACTGTCCATTGTATAATTCAATGATAACAAAATGACCTAACAACATAACAATGGATGCAGGTCTGGGGAACATGAGGGCAAGTCAGCAGCATCAATGTTCAATTCATCATCCAGGAGCTGCCTGCCACATGAGGCCAGTGGTACCCAACAGTCCAGGGATATATCTCCCCAGACCATCACTGACCCTTCACCAAACTGGTCATGCTAGATGATGTTGCAGGCAGCATAGCGTTCACCACGGCACTTCCAGACTCTTTCACGTCTGTCAAATGTGCTCAGTGTGAACCTGCTCTCATTTGGGAAGAGAACGGGGAGGCTAATGGTGGTTTTGCCAATTCTGGTGTCTTCTGGCGAATGCCAATCGAGCTGCATGGTGCTGGACTGTATGCACAGATCCCACTAGAGGACGTCGAGCCCTCACGCCACCCTCATGGAGTCTGTTGCTGACAGTTTGGTCACCAGTAGCCCGCAGTCAGTCAGGAATTATAGGAAGAGAGCTGTGGCTATCACCTGCAAAATCTTTTTTGTCTTGCTGTTGCCTCTCACCTGTTGTCACTTTCATTTGCACCAAAACAGTAAAACAGTACATGTGCCATATAAATATGATAATATAACACCCTTTACGTCTCTTCCTCTACGCCTCCTGTTTTTGGCTTTCTTTTTTTGGCTTTGTCCTGTGAAATGTCCATGTCTATTACAGACCACGTCCTGTACTTTCGATATGGTTAAAATACCGTCTGAAAGGATTAGTTAAATTAGCTAGGTGCATAGTAAAGTTATATTCTGGCAAAACAGGGCTTTAGACTGTAAAATATAAAATTGTCTTCTCACTTTCATTTACAAATGATCATGTTGTCTTACAAGTTTTTTATGCTCTCAGTGCACACATCCGACTACACATGGCAGAATAAGTATTTGCCTATGGACCAGAGTACTCCTATGTTCAAAATATTACTACCAGGGCATCTGTTCACATTTTTTCTTTTAATATGAGAACAAATTATATTATTAAAACTAGATTTTGACACATGGGCCCTCTAAAAGACAGGGCCAGATAAATAGCTAATAATGCCGGGCTCATCTCAATTGATATTATACTTTAGTGGTTGTTTTCTCAATTAACCAGAAAAAGTCAAATGAAATAAAATACATATCTACTTTAATAATTTCTTTGTAAAAACTGCCTTGAAAGTGATACATTTTTTTTTTTACAGTACTCTATAACGGGCCTTGTGAGCAAAGCCAGTGACAACCTGAACTAGAGAAAAACTACTTAAGAAGATAGAGAAATAAATAATTGTGGGAATTCATCTTCCTCCATTACAATATTGAGCAGGATACACCAACTTGTCTTTGTCCAAATCTATAAACACTGCATCATTGATTTGCTTGCTATGAACCTTAACAACAGATGTATTATCCTCCTGCAGATATTGGTGAGGAGACAATTTTGCTCTTGTTGCAAGGCTGTTTTTCTTTCGTAGCCTCTGCAGTGTGTCTAAGCAGTCTCTGCTGTAATAGTGGGGACAAAAATGACCTGCTTTGCTTTTTAAATCTGTGTAACTGTTCACTGCTTCTGATGAGACTCCAGTTTTTTTTACGTGTTACACTTAATGTGCTTAATATTAATGTGTGGGTTTTATATGGGTTAGAATAGTGACACTGCACTTACAGAATTTACATACATAATTATTCATGGGGATTAGTGTTTTTAGTGAAATTATTAGTTTAGTATGTGATCTTATCAAACCTACTTCAATATGCTTCAAGTCAAATATTTAATAATTAATACTGCACTGGTAGATTGTTTTTCTGGTGTCTCACTTATTCATGATAACAAAACTGTCCAGAAGGTTCATTTTGAATTCCTCTTGTCTGTCAGATCTTCCTGTATTTACCTGATAGGGGCCGTGTGGTTACGTTGTGTCCACCAGGACTTTGGTGGGTTGAGGTATCGGCACCACAGCTCCCAGTCGAAGCCCTGAGCAGAAAGAGGGTACTCCTCGATCTCAAAGGTGTCGTACTTGATGTTGTCAAAAGAGGGTGAAACCACCCGGGTCCGGTCCTCTTTTATTCGCTGCAGAATAGGTTCTGCCCTGTGGGATGACAGAACACAGGCAGAATGTGTTTAAGACATGACAATGAATGAATCCTTGAGTCAGTGGTACATTGTTGTCTTCAGAGCTCCAAGCCAACGATCTAGAATACACTATGATGAGTGATCATTAGAATGTTTGAAAAAAAATGTGACAATGAGCACAAATCAGTAAAAACTGGCACAAATGATAGTCAAATAAGTTTCAAAAACTTACACAAAATATGATACAAAATAATATACAATTTGTACTATCAGGACATATTTCCAAAATAAGCCTGACTACATTGACTTAAAAAATATTAAATCTCACACTTCCTATTAAAGCCTCTGAAAATGTGGTTTCAAATAAGTAATGCTCTATAACAGTGGTCCGCAATAGGCGGCCTGAACATTTCCCCCGATGCCAGACTTATTTGCAGAACCCTGCTCTATAACCTTAAAATTTATGACTATATAAGCAAAATGAGCTAAACATTTTTTTATAAGCATCGCTTATTTAGATTTTGAAGTCAGATTCTGCTTCATCAGGGCTGTGAGGGTGCGGTTTGATCAGATTGGGTGACCAAACAACCCACTAACCGTCATCAGATTCAAATGTTAAGCACTGCCCATTTCAAACAAAAGGACAAAAGGAAACCGAAATCTCTCAAGTCAAAACTGTTCTAACTTTGGCAGAAAATATTGTGTTGATGAAGGACCTCTTTATTCAGAGTACTGAGGCTGATTGAGAAACCGCGTTTCCAGGGCCTTTCACACTGGACATACAGTATATATATATATATATATATATATATATATAAATAAAATATATTATATTTTATTATAAAACTTTCAAAAACAAACCAATACTTTTATGTTAACCCTTAGTCCAACGAGTATGAGTAATGTAAAAGTGATTTCTTATAGTCCCAAAGTAGCAAACTGTGCAGCTTTTTAGCCTCTTTCAGCTGCTTGTTTTGTTTGACAACACATTGACTCTATGTTGCAATCCCACTAGCCATGTTTCCATCTAATTGTCAAGCGAATTCTAAGCAGATTTTGCCAGGTCTCATGGTTCATTTACACATCCAGATTTGACAGGCTGTCTCTTGTCCATCACAAACCTGAGGTTTGTGAGTGTATTTGCGTTACACACTTAATTTACATACTCAACTCTGATTGAGGATTTATTTTCTTAAATTGCCACTATACCAGTAAACAATGAAGTGATTCTTTTTTTGTTTCATCAAATATTTTTTTAACATACAAATGCTCATTAAAGCTTTTGACAGCAACAAGTTTGTTTAACATACTTTCATGTAGCATCTTCAGTGTTTGAATGTTTGAATGGGACATTGACTCGGTTTCAAGCAGCAGCAGCAGCAGCAGGCAGTGGGATTCAGTAAAAGAAAGCTCTGCTATACCCACTGTACACTTCCAGTCAGTCGGACAAAGGTAACTGTTGAAGAAAGTTGAAAAGACCCAGGTACCCAGGGAGTTTTGTTATCATGAATAAATTCTCCTTTTATCGTGTGCATTTGTGATGAATATTACTGTTGCTCTAGGTACGCTGGATGTGTAAGTTGGCAAGCGTTGGCCATAGCAACTTCACAGGAGATATGGCAGTGCCTGTCTTTTTATTTTTGATGGTCTTAGATTTCAAGAAACTGAGAGAAAACAATTAAATTTTTACAGCCCTTTTTTATTAAGGCTTAAGGTGAGTATAACAGTTGAGTGAGAGTAAATTCCTTCATCAAAATTACAAGCATGAAGAGCGAAGCAAACTAATTTTGCTACGGTAAACACAACAAGAGCAAAATCACCTGAAAAAAAGAAGGAAGAAAAAGGAGGAAATCAAAGTGCGAGGGGTTGTCAGTCTATATCGGAAGATAGGGAGTGAGTTTGCACTCCTGACTGGATTAGGAAGGTCAATCCACCAGCGAGTCAGGATGGAGCTGAATAAAGGACTGAAGGAGTGCTGGCCAGGGCTCCTTAGGGAAGGCAGAGCAGAATTAGTGAGCAAAGTGAGGCACCAGCTGCCATGGAAAGTCCTGGAGAGATCAAGCGCACCCTACTTAGCCTATTAAGCCATTCCCAGGGTTTAGTTCGAGAGGAAGTACAGGAATTGGCGTTAGAATTCACTGCTCACGATGTTGGCTACAGCTCGAGGAGTTGAGAGCCCCTCTAGAACCACAGAGTCCAAATATGAGACGACTAGAGCCCGGACTACAAACTAAGCACAGTCCTTGATCAGGTAATACTGGATTCAGTGGATGTTGAAGGCAAAGCTGCAGGGCTGTAGCTGTGATCATGGCCTCGCACGCTGGACGGCTCTTAAGATTCAGAGGCTTGCTGGCAGCCTGGGCAGCAATCACAGTGGTGCTGTCGATACAGAGGTACTGTTGAAGGCGGGGTGCCAGTGAAGAGAAGCGCTTCATGTAGTTTGACGTTCCACTATACAAAACAGCAATACGCATAGCTGTTTGTTTGAACTTTAGTTCTAGGTGTTGGGTGTCCACAACATGTGCTTCAGAGTAACTTTACACCACCTAAACAGCATTGATCCATCCACTGATTTTCAGCACACCTGAAATACTTCAGAGAATGTTTATATAAACAATGTATCTTTCTGAAATAGGTTCTTTTTTCAAGCCTTCTTAAAACATTTTTAAAGTATTTCCTCTAATAGTTCAAGCATTAAAGCATTAGATTAGTCAGCTAATCTGCTGTGTAGATTTGGTGCCTTGAGGACGGGGTGCAGCATGATTTGTCATGTCGCTGTTCAGTTATTGCATATTTTATAAGCTTTACCGCATTAAAAACATTTCCATTAACTATGTTTTATATTATGCTTTCAAACATGTCAAAATAGAAGAAAAAGTGAATAAATATCAAAATGACCGTATTAATATACAGTTATGATGCAATGTGCTTTCTGGCACAGGAGTTTGCAGGGCTCAGCAGTCAGAAAAATCAGCAATGGAAAGATTTGACACAGTAAACAGAGCTCAACATTACCCAGCAAACAGCTTAAGGGACAGGTTTTGGCTACTTGTGGAACACAGATATCTTTTATTGTCCGATAGCACAATCTCTGTATTGCGCGTTCCCTACATCATGCATGAGCCGGCTCTCTCATTCCTGGTACAGCGCCTGTCAGAGAAGTCAGACCTGCGGGTTGAGCTCTTTCTCCACACATCAACACCCGGCTCACATTTCCCCTTAAAATGCCTGTTAGCCTGTTTTTGTTTTATTTTGTTTATCCTTGTACACCTTTAATATAAGCTGATTAATTTAGCAACTAGGAAGAAAAGAAAAGAAAAGCATAAATAACATGTTAGTATTTAATCATATTCATTGTTTAATTTAAGTCAAATATTTATCTGTAAATCAGCAGAGCACCTGTTGGCTTTTAGTGATTTAGAATAGTTCTATATTATATACCATTATATTGATGCAACATAATATATTATAATATAATATTAAAGTTTATAAAGAAAACTGATATCTATTCAGTACATCTCACAAATTCTAAAAACATGACGGTACTCGTTTTTCTAGGTACCGTAGGTACCAGGAATCCAAAACACAGAAGATGGGGACAAGTGCAGCTGCAGCGACAGCAGCTCTGCCTCGACTTTTTGAAAAGAAAAACAGTAAGAGTCGTGTATAAGTACTTTATGTTATCATTATTATTGTTTGAGACAGCTGGCATTGTTGCGTTGCCTGGCCAACTATGTAAAATAAAATGATTGCAGTGGCTAAAAGCTAAAGGCTATCCCATTTAGGTTAACGTAATGTAAACATAGTTTGTAGTAGTAGGCAGCTGTCCTTATCGCTTACCAGTCTGTGTCATCCGTCGTAATGCCATTACATCGGAAATGGCCGTGTTAGTAAATTGAAACTACTGTTTGCACTCTGAGTAGAGGTGTGAGTGTGTGTGTGTAGCCTCCACTGTTTTTTTGTTTTTTTTACAGTTATTGACTAAAAAAAGATGATGGAAAAAGATAATTGAAAGAATACAGTTTTGGGGCCTTCAAGGTAAGACAAAGGTTCAAAGCTCTGTGACAGAAATGTGCACACCAATCAAAATAGTAATCAAAAAGTTAATTCTCAGAGTCGTCTTTTATATTTCGTGACAGATTTAAAAAAGAAATCTCAAGGGCAGCTATGAAAATCCCTCACATGACCAGCAAAGTGAAATCTTGTTTGCTGTCTAATGGGAAAAAACATCCAACATCATTAATGGAAAAGAAGAAAACAACTATTCATTTAGTTCAAAATGATACTATTGATCTGGAGGAGACGTTAAGGCTGAGTGGAGAGAGAGAAAAATTGTGTCTTTACATTCTAACTCTCGTGGGACAAACTGCCAAAGGCGGTCGTTCAAATGCAAACTCTGTCCCACAGTAGAGAAAACGCAAACGAGGTACCTCACAATCATTCATGTTGCAGTTCAGCCCCACAGAGGTATATGATAATACAACAAAGTCCCAACATCAGAGAGGACGGGCGGACTCTTTCATGCTGCACACTGATTCTGTTCATTAAGAGGTGAACCTCGCCTCTGGCTTACTATTCGCAGTTGTATGACCACACATTGAAACACTGATACAAATAAATATATACAGTGAGCCCAACCATAAAGCCCTGGAATCTAGTTATTGGAGGAAAAATGTGTTTGTCCAATTAGTGTGACCTCAACATCAAAGGGACCTCTAGTAGTCAAGGTAAAGGTTACAGTGCTCACATAGTGAGACTTCATACCAACCTAGAATTACTTTCCTCACAGCCAAATACGAAAATATGTTGGGAGATCTCACTTTAGAGGAAGTGTAGTCTCAGTGAACGTCAGAGCACTGGTTCACTAATTTGAAACTATAACTTTAAGAACAGTGGACAATCTGTAAAGTCATTCTTATTTGGGGTGGCCTGGTGGCTTAGTGGTTAAGACGCGTACCATATAGCCACAGCATCCCTGGTTTGATTCCAGCAGGGGATCCTTGTTGTTACCCCTCTTTCTACCATCACATCAAATAAAGGCCACACACCAGAGACCTGCACGGGACTCTTTTCTTGATCCCGCTCCCGCAACATGTGTGTTCCTCTACCGCCCATTCCCGCAAACATTGTGACATGCAGAGTAAAAAAAGGGCACAAATGTTTGGGC
Organism: Micropterus salmoides; assembly: GCF_014851395.1. NCBI lineage: Eukaryota > Metazoa > Chordata > Actinopteri > Centrarchiformes > Centrarchidae > Micropterus > Micropterus salmoides. The sequence continues at coordinate 12,639 of NW_024044710.1, forward strand.
TATGCTCAACGTTCAGAATAACAGACATAAATCATTGCATTTATTTTTTTCAGTAACAACTGAGAAGTTTTCCAAATTTCAGACTTGACTTTCTTTGGTCTTGTATTGTATAAACCCGTGTGATGGAAGCCAGCGAGACTGTGCAGTGAGTAAACTTCACTCCCTGGCACGTTAAGAGACGCACGGGCGACTGACGCCAGCGCCCATGGGTTTTAGCCTCCTCGTCAGCGTGCTCACTTTTATCTTCTTTTCAACTTTGTTTTTTGACTCCATCTTATCAGCGCCACTGTGGGACCCGCGGCATATTGTATTAGCATGGGATCCCAATCCCAATGCAGCTCTCTACCACACACCACAAAAACACCTAAACTTTAAATTTTACTTATATGTAAAAACACATTTTAGAGAGTGAGTAGGTATTTGAAACTATCAATCATCTGACCTACCTACTGGCTTGGAGTTAAACAGCAAAAAGCTGCTGAATGGTCACCAGCTAGTTCCAAACTAGCTCGATGCTAGGCAGGTATCGTACAGTGGGTTTATCTGAGGGTTTTTTCCCGCTAAAAACAATGTTGATAAGAGCTGTGAGAAGAAAGGTGCTAAAAAGCTCTGTGGAGCTGAGGGGAACTGCAGAGTTGGGTGATAATTCTCTGTGAGTTTATCACGAAGAACAATGCCTTTAGCATTACACATAGTCATGTAATTTATTTCAGAATATTCATTAGTGCAGCTTCATTCATTCTGCGACCACTCAGTTTTACCTCGTCTTACAGGGTGGTATTGGCTGATTCTAATAACCCCAATCATGTCAGATTTATTTTCAAAAGACAGCGATTATGTTACCACAGTGTATAGTATTGTTTGTCTCTGTGCTTGTTTACACTGCGGTTGCTATGTTTGCTCAGTGGACCATTTTCATGAGAGATGAGGCTAAAATTGTTTTCCTAGGCAACTATTCGAGAGTAGTCTGCAAATCTGGCTCCTATTTCTGCAGATCCTACACACTGACATGTATATTTCATCACATGATTATCTTAGGCACGTGGAGATGACACATACACAGTAGGCGGAGATGATTATTGAAGATTATTGTGATCACAGTCAGACAATCTCTGTAACATAAAACACCCTGCAATTACTTGTGTTTGACTCAAAATAGCAGATAATTGCAATGTATGGAAGAGACAATTATGTAGATCGAGCAGTCAGCGCTTTGTTGGTAATTATACAGTCATTTCTCAATTTCTATGAAAAAATATAAAATGTGTGAGAGGGTGGGAGCGTTTGAGAGCACAGGAAGGCGCTCAGAGGAAGGAGGATTAAGAGGAAGGTGTAAGTAGAGGAAGACAAAGGAAAGGGAGCCGGAAAGCGCGAGAAGAAAGTAAAGAGAAGAAGAAAGAAACAACAGAGGGGACAGAGAGGGGTGTACACAATTTGTTGATTACTATGTTTAATATCAGATGTGTTACATAGAGTGCTAACACTAGCACAAACACAACCTCGACTTATCAAGACCGACGAAGACCAAGAAACATTTAAACATTTAAACACCAATAAAAATGTTGAAAATGTGTGTTTGTGTTTAAAGAGAGAAGACAAAAAGTGTTAATCTCCAGCTGAGCTATTTTGTATCTCTGCCAAGAATGATTTCATTAGTCATAGACCAGTACCCCCTCTGTGGTGATATGTGGGAAGTTTGTGTGGGTTCTGTGTGTGTGTGTGTGTGTGTGTTTGTGTGTATGAAGAGCGAGAGAGAGAGAGAGAGGGTTGTAGTGGGTGGGTGAGGGTGAAGAACCTTGTAAGCACCTCTTGTCCAATCTGGAACACAGCAGCAACAAATGTTGTTTTGGATCCCAGCCAGATATTATAAGGAAGTGTGCGTGAGTGTGTGTTTGTGTAGAAGAAAGACAGCACACACAAATGTATTACCTGCATGTGAATTGGTATTGTACTTGAGTGTGTGTGTGTGTGTGTGCTCTCATTCACAGGTGTGAGTGTGTGATATTTTTCAGGCTGTCAAAGTGATTAACAGATACACAGCAGTGCTGTTGTACAGGAGTGTTTTAAAGAGGGGACCCTGAGGTGAGGAAGTGTCCGCGGCTCAAAGAGATTGACGGTGAATTTGTGTTTAAACGAAAACAGCACTTGCTTTCTGTCAGAAAGGTTTAAGTGGGGCGAGGGATAACGTGTTATGAACCTCCTCACTTTGATAGATTAAACATAACCAGCTATGCTAATGAGTTCAGTAATTAACTACTGCTCCTATTACTTACAGGGCTTAATCGAATCATTAGGAAACATTTCATTTTCTTCTGGGTGTCAACACACTTGTCTTGACATAACACGGTTGGTATTAATAGAAACACAGAGAAATAGGAGTGCAAGCTATAAAATAAATAGAACCTGATTAAAATGCAACCCGAAACTCAAAACTCTAATCAAAATCATGTGCTGTAAAGATGAAACATAATATATTCCATCATCAAACATAGACAGGACAACACGTGCAGACTCTTAATTTATGCTGTAAGCTACGATGTAGCTGATGCTCAAAAATGGACATGACTGTGTGTGGACTGCAAGAGCTGTGATTGGCTACTTGTGTTTTCCCCTACATGTTTCTGATGCTGGTAGAGATTGTTGAGAGTGAAGATAACATTAGGGAAGTTACCAAAACTCTTACATCTGTGTCAGGCATTGCAGTAGGGATGCGTTATCCCCACTGCAACATCCCCGTGTTTTATGTTTTTATCAAGATAATGTAGTTACCATTTACATGTGAATGTCAAATCTATCTCATGTGAGGAGGGAAAAAAATCTGTTGCAGTGTCAAAAAAGCCCCTGCAACTCTACAGTGTGACTTGAATAGATTTAGTCTATCCAGTTTCTTACACTGAGTGCAGGATTGATTAAACTACGAGCCACAGTATGCTGTCCCTGTTGCAGCACTGTACTCTACAGTAGATTGGACTGTCCACTGTAATTCTCAACAGTAATTACTCTTCAGAGCACAGTGGAACAGTAAATTCATCAAAAATGAGAACAGCCCATCCCATCGCTGCTCAACACAATGTCAACTTTGATGAAAGAAGCAGTTCTTTACGTTATTAATGTTGCTGTGCAGCGTGATTAAAAAAGACACAACACACTGCGAGTTATTGACGTTCCATTATTTCCACTGATGATGATGGTGTCACAATGTAAAAACCCTTTAGAAAACATGTGACGCCTATGCCAGTATGAATGACTCATTCTAATGAGGTTCAGATGATATTTTCTTCATTTTCTGAATGCTTGAATAAAAAGCCATATCACACACCTGAGCCCACTCCAAGCCAAAGTAGCCGAAAACCCATGGAACAGAATAACAGCAGATGAGACCTGGACTTATTGAACAAAGCTGCTTAATGGACCGTTAAAGCACTCTGTTCTTATTTGTAATTCTTTAACCTCTTCGAAACAGACACTTATTTCCAGGAAAAATGCCTAAAATAACATACCCAAAATGAATCAGTAATAACTCCTCAACCTTTAGGCCTAGATGCATACTTCTGGTCTCCTTTGATAGGTCAGAAGCTAAGGAATATGAATCAACAACTGTAAATGAACCCATTTATTTTGCTATTAAAGAGTAAATCGAGATGCAATGAAGGAAAATATATTTTTATCCTCGCTGGGTATAAAATCTATATTTTAATACCAATATCACCATCAAAACCATCATCCTGTAGCTTATAATGCTAATGAATATCTTCTAATACACCAGGCATACAACTGTAAATTTGACGAAAAGAAACTTTTCACCAAATTTTTGATACTCAAAAGATAGAGTATTCTTCTAACGTTAAAACTGTCTGGAGGGGGGCTTTAATATGTGTGTGGATTTGTGTGCCTGATCACAGGTGTTGTTGGTTAGTTTTGGTAGTTTTTGGTGAAAAGGTGCCACAATCACATCTGAAGAGTTTACCTCCCCAAACATAAGACACAAACGAGGAGGGAAGACTAAATCACGTGTGTTGACTCAGCAGGGATGATATTAAATAAGTTGATCTACAGGTGAGACATATTTAAAAGCAATAAAGAATGCCTGAGAGCCTCACTGCATTATATTATATTATATTCATATATTTTGAATTGGTACCTGCCACCTAAATTTCGTGTTTCCCTTTATAGAAATAATTTGTTATTTATTCATAAATTGGTGCAGAAATTATAGCAAACATTTCCACCAGAATGCAGGAAATGAAGTCTTTAATGTTGAAAATCTTCTGGGGATGGCCCACCCCTCATTTAGATGCTTGGTGTTTGAGTGTGTTTGGTGTGGATAAAAATGGTTGATTTTACGTTCTAGCTGAGCCTCCTAGCTTCACAGAGGTGTGTGGCATGCATAGGGTGTCAAAATAGAAGGATTTCTCTTTTGCAATTAGCGCAAACATCAATCGTCCTGTCCGATATCGGGCAGGTCCGTGCTTAACAGCATCATGCAAAAACTGTTGCTTTTCCTCTTCGATATAAATTACAGGAACTAATTTCTGTGTAAGATGAATATCTGTAATAAGATGAGATTAAAAATATATTTGGGTTCTAGTAAGCCATGAAAGATAACAGATCACACATCATGAATTCTCATTTTAGTGTTTTGGTGTAGGCTGCTGCATTAATATTCAATGTAAAAAGCTAAAAATCGAGATCTACTTTAAATGTTCACAAAGTGGCTAAATTTGTCTTTTACCACGTCCAGATCTCAGTTTTAATGAGCATCGATTCACACCTTGATTAGGAGTGTTTCTGTGATGCAGACATTGAGGATGCAGGTTGCTGCCCCAAGGAAAGACAGTTAAAGAGACTAACAACAGGAGTGCAGGTTTAATTAGGCCTTACTGGACCACAACAAACTCAACTACTTAACAAAATGCAAAACCATCTCTACTTCTCTCTTATACACCAGGGAGTCTGGAATTAAATCACTTCATTGCCAACCTCCAACACAGTCAACTTACTCTGTGACCCAAAATACTATTAAATATGTCACAGCTACCTCTGTGGCTCTCTGGAGCTGAAGGTTTACACAAGTTTGAATGATGAATTCACAAGAAAATGGGTTACAGCTACATCAGTTCTTAATAGTACTCTAAAAGCTGAAGACAATGGAACGATCCCTTCATGCAGCAACTTATAAATAGATTGTTTTGTGCCATTCAGTATTACAATTGTTGACTGCTGCTCTGCCTGATAAACTGATGTGTCCTGAGGATAACAAATACCCACATAGAGAAATTATGCCTCTTTTCTGATTTAATCAGCAACCTTTCAAACAATGTGGCTGCTGAATAAATGCTTCACATTGTTTTCTCAATTTTCTTCCCATTTTCTTTATCCCAGTGTTTACAGCAGGCAGACAAGGATACAAGGAGGAATAATAAAATACACTTGTGGCAGTGCGCAGCATTCATCGCCCTCCTAATTGAGGTGTCATAGAATCCTGTTTGCACAAATTACATTTTGGTATCTGGTTTAATCACATATGGGCTGATTGGGGATAAATTGAAACTTGAAAGAGAAAACCCAAACTGTAGAGACACATGTAAGAAACATGTTTAAACATAACAAAATGTCCATTAGAATAGCAATAAAGCTACACAGAAATGGTGTCTTTAGGTATGCTGTGGAGAAACTACGAACACACAGATCAATGGTGGACAAGTGGATTATGTTAAAGAATTATTAGAGTTTTTGTTGGATTGGAATTCATTGTAACATTTGTAAATCCAAGCTGTCTGCAGATGCTGTTCACTGCGAAGGACGCAGAGCCACTTTCACTTCTAGGGGTATTTTTGATACTCAAAAGATGGATTATTCTCCTAAAGGACAGGTGTTTTTTTGTTGCTTGTGCTGTGTTATTGTGTTATGTTTGTGTTATTGTGTGACTTTGGTGTTTTAAAGCTTTAAAAACACTAAGGTTTCACAATAACACAAGCAAACTAACCAACCAAGGCAGTGGTAAACCAGAGAGGTACAATTACTGTTTTTGTCAAGGGAGTCCGGTGGCTTCGACGAGAGAGAGGAAGCGACTGTTTCTGGTTAAACTAAAAGGTCTTTCTCTGTAGGGATCCTTTATAATAACAATCAGAGCCTGTCAATGGCAGAAACAAGCACTTCAGTTGACATACTTTGACAGGGCGCAATTGCCTGCAAGGATAATGTTGCAACCTATTTTTGCTGCCAATTGCAGCGTTCACTCAATACTGGACCAATTGTTAAAAAATGTTTTAGTCACATAGACACAAAAACATTTGGTTGAAAAATACTGTAGGTACCCTTTAACCAACTGCTGCCAGAACCCAAACATAACTATAAAAAAGTTTAATAATGCTATATTCACTACAAGTGGATACTGTATTGCACAACCAACATGAGTGTCTTAGTATGGAGTCAGGCCACCACGAGCCTCCAGAACAGCTTCAATACTATTTGCCTACTTGACACATTCAGTATCAATATTTTTGAGACATGCCACATACGTTCATTAACGACATTCCTTATTATGTTGATAAAAAGTAAATAAAATGCAATCTGGGTTGCCATATCAGTGATTTTGGCCTGGTAGCGTCAAATTGGAACCACATGTCATGGCATCACCCACCCCTACTACCCAGTCATTTAAATCTTTGAAAAGAGGTCATAAATATTTCTTTCATTTCCAAAAAAAGGAGGAGAAACAAAAGTAAATAGTGAACTGGGGACTATTTTCAGATTAATCCACATTTGGTACTCTAGTGAGTATTTATACTGTAACTGCAGGATGGTGTTTGTGTGATTGAGTCAAAATAAACTGCAGTGTGCGTTATAGTAATGGAGGAACATGTCATCATCAACAGGGCGAGTCACTGATGTGTTTTTTATAGTTTTTGGACAACAGTGGAGCTCTATGGCACAGAGGAAGATTATATATCAGGCTTTATACACACACACACACACACACACACACACACACAATACTTGTTAGTACGATACATTCATTGTTACTTTAGTTTTAAATTTTGTTTGCAGACATTAGTGTAGTTAACAGTATACAGTATGAACCGAAGCCAGCTGCTCACCATCCCGTGTTGAACTCCACATGGGCGTCAAACAGAGCGACGACGGGAGCAGAGGCGGCCCTCCACCCGCTGACTCTGGACCTGATTAGTCCTTCCTGCTTGTCGTGGTGGACCACCTTGATGAACCCCGGGCTGTGCTGAGCGTTGGTCTCTTCCACAAAGCTCTGCAGGTGCTCTTTCAGCTCAGCTGGAGAAAGGGCGACACACAAACACACTTTAGACATTAAAGCACACTCACTGAAGCCTGTTGCAGCATTGAAATTAATAACAAAGCTCTACAGAAACTCCCTCGGCTCCACTGGTTAGAGAAAAAGCCCTCTGTGTGTGTCTGTGTGCCACCAATGCTTATATGTGGTGTGTATTTACACTTTTAGCCCTATTTCAATTTCTGTTCAGTTCAATTCCTCGCCCTGACGTACGGTCAAGGTTTCTGATTTTGAAGTAGAATTCCCTGCTTTCATAACACAAGCTTTGATTACTCTTCATACTGGCTGTTAACATTTCATTTAGTTAGGGTATTATCCATTTGTTGCGACAATAATACACATTCACATATCATGATGCAGAGCTTTGGATACACAGCAATTACATTATCCATATTCAACGGACAAACATGGTGAATGTACATAAATCCAAATGCTAGTGCAGTGGGAGGCTGAGCAGCAGGGAGTGGTGTAACAGCAAGTGCTGACCAGAGCATGCAGGAATAGGTTGAACAAGGAAGTGTAGCACTGTAAGATTTAGCAAATGTTTAAAATGAATAGTCTGGGTGACACTAAAAGTTTTACATCCAAATTAGTAGTTGTGTAACACTGTATCGCCAAACGTATGTGGACAACCCTGCTACATGTTTTTGTCTCGCTCTGGGGCTGCTTTGTCATGGTTTGGGCTTGGTCCTTATGTCTAATTTCAAGAAATCTTGAATAGAGGCTCCACTGATTTTACACATTAGGTGTAGTTTTGTCATGGGGAGTACTACTCAGCCTGTAAAAACAGCTTTTTCATTTGCTATGTAGTTCTGGAAGGAGCCTTCTGAAGTCTGAAAAATAACCCTGATGTCATTATCGGAGTTATCACGGCTTGACCCTGAATGCTGCAAATTTTACACACACAAAGCTTGGGTTACAAATTGTGGTGTGGCGTTTGAAAGACGTGGGAATTTACCAGGCATGGGAAGCCCAACAAAAATGCTCTTGTGTTGGATTATAGGAATGTAGGGACAAGCGTTTTTGCAGCTTGACCCATACTTAAGTCTAAACATTAGGATATGGCAGCCTCTGTTGTATCGATATTTTGTGCTTCCAACTTTGTAGTAACAGCTTGGGGGGGGAGTCTCTTTCCTGTTTTAAATTGACAGTGCCCCATGACCCATCTAAAACCTTTGGGATGAATATGAACGCAGACCGTATCACCCAACATCAGTGTTTGACCTCAATAATGCCCTTGTATCTAAACAGGAGCAAATCCTTGCAGCCAGGTTTCAAAATCTGCTGGAAAAGCTGAAACCAGAAAAGCTTTTGCTTTTAGCAGCAGATTAATACCCATGGTTTTGGAATGAGTTGTTCAACAATCATGTCATATGAGTGTAATGCTTGGGTGTTCACATAGTTTTGGCCATATAGTGTAATTAGGTTCAAGTGTGGCCTGGTTTAAATCCTGTCTGATCTGTCCTGTGGTTTCTCCCTTTGCACTTCTTTGTAAAACTGTGTCATCTGCACATCTTACATACATTATTTAAAAACTAAATGTTAATGTCAGCATGCTACAACACTTAAATTGCTAACATACTAATATTTTGCAGGAATAATATTTACCGTGATCATCTTCCAAGTTTAGTAGCATACTACCATTTGCTAATTAGAAGTGGAGACAACATTCAGCTGATGTCACATGGTACAGCAATGCCAAGAGTTTTGTAGATATTTGATTAGAAACCAAAGTATTTTTCCAAATTGTGCCCTGATGATGAAGCTAGAGGAAACCACCAAGGTCATCAATCCATCCAAGAGATTTCTAAGTCTGGAGCAATCAACTTAATGAAAACCAACTCAACTTACTGACCGGCCACTATTGCCATCCCTAGAGCTCTAACAAAAAAAAAGCAAAAAAGTACTTTTGTATGATGAAAGCATTTTCAGCTCTAGACTTTGTGGCATTTGCATCTAAATACTTGTAGCAAAACAATTAAACACTGTTTTTTTTTGCCATGGAAACAGCATCAGCAGATGCTTCCACATGATGTAAGAGCCCTAAAGGGTTCATATTGAAAAATAAAACTGATATGCTGTCACATAAATAACCACAGATACGGTAACCACACACACATTCTTTGAATATGTTAAGATTATGGCATTGTTTTTTCCTTGTGTTGCTGTCTTTCTTCATGAGTAATTTTATATATGCCTTGCACACATTCAGGGAGACAGACAGACACACGCACACACTCACTCAGACTGCCCACTGTGAACAGCGAACATCTTCATTTCCTCATTGTGATTTCTCTGTGTTGTAAAGCTGCCTGCAGGCTATGGCTGTTGCCTTCCCTCTCTATTCATTATTACCATCAGCCTGGATTCCTTCTCTCTGTTTCCCTTTAATGAGCCACAGGTTGTTGCTGACCTGGAAGAAAGATGGGCTCATTTAAAACTGGAGTTGGGAGTATTTGAAGAGCACTTTAATTTGTTACACGTCCGTGTGAGATTACTCCCGAACATAAAAAATCAAGTCATTAAATCAAACGCACCTGCAGTTACCCTATTCATTTTCAGACGTCTGCTCCCTGCTGTGAAATATGTTTTTTGCTTGAATGTAGCTGACAGGCTGAACAACAGGAGCCCTGTTTGCCTTCTGTCCATCAAAAAACGTCTAATGAGAGCTGCTGGGCTCATTCTGATGGTCAAGATTTTCAGTAAAAATAGAGTGATGTGTTCTTACTACCTGAAGAAATATGGCATTTGAATACCTGTGTACAACCTCATGTTGACAACTCATCAGATTAGTTAGATTAGTGTTCTGTGCATCATTTTGAACTACTATGGTGTTAATAAAAAAGGAAACTGAATTATTGAACATTATGAAGTTCTATGGGCATGTTGGCTTGTTTACTAGCCCAAAATTAAGTAGAGCTGCATATAATTCTTTTCAAACAATTGAATAATATTTTTTTTTATATAGTGTTTAATCTATACAATCTCAGAAAAAGTGAAAAATTTCCCAAGAACCCAAGGTAACATTTGTTTTTCTTTTTTTCAGTCCAAATCCCAAAGGTATTCAATTTATAATGGCATAAAACAAAAAGTATGCAGCTTTGACAAGCTGGACACAGCTAACTGCTTGCTATGTTTGCTTGATAATGGACTGTCAGAATTATTGTGGACTAATTAATCTGTCCATGGATTTATCAATCCATCAACTAACTGTTTCAGCACTAGGAAAAAGTAACACTAAGCTGTGAGGCTTTAATGCTCATTACAAAGAAAACTACATTGCTGCATGAATGAAAAATCAAGAGACAACAATCTTTATCACAGAGGGGGAAAATAATGGCCTGAGGGCAGTGCCAAAGGAAAAACCATGTTAGGGGTTTATCTGTAGGCTACGATGGTTATTTTAGAACATCTCAGACTTAACTTGTCAGTCTCAGCTCCACATTGTCAGTCTTAGCGCAGCTTTCATCTACACTGTACTATTTTCATGGTGTATTCAAGCAGAAAGCCTTGCGACAATTGTACAAGCAAATGTACTGACTGAACGGTAGCTGTAAGCTAGCTAAAAACAGACACACCAACTGTGTGTGGGAGTGTGCATTTGTATGTTTGTGTTCAGCTCAGACTGACTGAACTCAGCACTCACCAGAAACTCTGGTTACATTTTTTTCTTCTTTTATGAAGCAGAGATAAAGCAACATGGTTACAATTTCAGTGCTAACATGCTAATGTTTAGCAGACATAATGCTAACCATTTCATTATCTTAGTTTAGCATATTAGGATTTGTGCATGCATTTGGTCATAGTCCAAAATATTGGACAAATAAAACACTGACCTGATGGCACCAGTTGAAAAGTGAGGGAGTCATTAAGTTTTTACAGATCATATTGTACATGAATATCAGCACCAAACAGTGAGGCACTCATCAGCACTTTGATGCTTTATGAAGACAACCCCTGATTTCTCTGCTAATTTTCTATTCAGGTGGCAACGCATAATGAGTGTTTCCACTTTTGCCTTCTAGCCTCCGCTAACCCTCATTTGTCATAATAACACCACGTAAAAACCAATAAGTAATGATTATCTTCCGTCAATTACCTTCATTATGAATTATCACCAAAGCAAAAGCATTCAATCATATTTCCCAGAGAACTGTTGACGTGAACAGAAGAAATGCATTAGGAGAGAATAATTTGAAGTAAACGTTGAACGTATTTATCCCCCTGGTTGCTCCACTAATCAACATTCATCCCTGTGCAGCTACCATAACTAAGCTCTGATATACTGTATTATTGAAGAACAGAGGAGTGAGAGACCCATAAAATCTGCAGGCGACAGTAGCAGACCAGATTCCTCATAATGGTAATTAGATTGGGCAGCAGTGAAATATGTTCCACAGTACGTGATGCAATTATTAACATCGGCCCTCTAACAGACAGGTTGCACCTGGGTCTCGCCAGTGACTGCAGTAATAAGTTTTAATCTGTTTTCATACACCACTGACGCAGCTAATGCCTCCACATGTCCTGATCTTTGTGCACCATCCAACGCAGAACATAAAATAAGTGGGACATAAATATAGACAGTCCAGGCTGTAGCTCACCTACAGGAATCAGTACTTACTGTAATTATTCAACTCTAGATCTTTGCCCTATAATATAGGAAAAACTAAAATTGAATTAACTATTTATTTGGCTATTATTTGACTGCAGTGTATTTATAGCAGTAAGCAGCACTTAGTCCTTCAAATTTAAATTCAATGAGATTTTTTCTACCATTTGGTGCAAGAGTTCAACAATCATTTATGGACATGGCAAAGAGATACCTTAAAGTGAGATGTTACACTTTCTGCATTCAGAACAAAGCGAAGTGAGGGTTGGGGGCAGCGTGATTACATACAAAGTCAATGCAAAGATGTGGTGAGACGCGTCAGGCGCATGACACTGTGTCGTGATAGCCAATCAGCGTTGAGACTGTCTGGATGTCACCTCTTTTTGCTTTTATGAAATTAACTGAGAAGCACTTGCGCTTCTCAGCAGCAGGCCACCATGTTTCCAGCTTCCACTGTTGTTATTAGCGTCAGTGGGCAGCCAGCTCTGTGATCTATTAATTCATATTGATATAAAAACAGACAAAACTGGACATTGCTTGGAGGAAAGTAAGGCAGGAAGTTGAACTACCTTATAAGTTCAGTCAATTACTTGGCTCCAGCTGCCGTTGTACTTTACTTTGAACAAATTAGCAATTTAGGCCTGATCGATCTGAACTCCATTCAGAAAACAAACATTTTAAAAGCTGCTGTTCTGACAAAGCATGAATTCATATGTTTAACAAACAAGCAATCATGTTGTAGTCATTTTGCCATCATTAATGCAGATTAAAGCAAAATGACCTTCGTTTTGCTTTGCTGTTTTGGTAATTGGTACACTTTTAAATTGATTTTTAAAACAAAGTGATTTTCAAAAATGCTTAATTCAAAATGAACTTATTGGCAGTTTGATATCATTGATTTGGTTAAAAAAGTTTTAGAATGGACATCAGGTAGATCTGTGTCCCGTTTTGAATTAGCCCAGCAGATTATTTTCAGATAGCACGTTCCTGTGTGCTCCTCTGTGCGCAAATCTTGTCCCGTGTTCGTCGAATTGTCATTGGCAAGTTTGCCGGTATGAAACAGGAGGATGGGAATCTAAAACTGAACATTAACTTGCTAATAAATTGCCTCATATATGTTGTAAAACCTCATGATGTTATAAATAATATTATACTGTACATACATTAATACATTCAAATGATAGACTGTGTTAGGAGTCTTTTTAATGATTCAAGGGGCATGATACTGGTAATGTCTACCCTGTTGTTATGAACAATATTACTGATTATATTATTCCGTGACTGTTTCATCTGTTTTCATCTGTTTTTAAGTCTAAACACAGGAGAGAAAACTATTTAGATCTGACTAAACAAAATGAGCACTACAATGTTTATGTCTCTGACTTTTGCCTATCAGGGTTTCCGCAGCATGGCCTGCTAGTGTGAAGTACAACATACACACATTCTATTAAACAGGGCTGAACACACTTCACACAGCATTATCTTACCCCTGTGAAATTAAGGGTATAGATTCATAATAACAATAATAATATTATAATAATGCTCACAACATCTTCTATGAACCACTATGAAAATCCATCAATGGGTAAATATAGATTGTTAATACTATAAAATCTCCCCAGAAAACCTACGGCCAAGAGGTGATTGCTTTCATGAAAAAATTTACTGCCAAGAGAGATGGGATTCACCTTTTAATCCGACACAAATTGATTGCTCTCTGTGGATGGATGGAGGTATAAATTAGTGTAACAGGCTAAGCTTTAAATTTAGGAAAAGTGGGCATGCTGTCCTGAAACGGGATGCGTCAAAAAAATCACAAGGACGTTTTGTGAGTCTTACGGCTGTTGCTGTGGTCATCACCAGTATGATCTCTTTGAGCAGGTGTGATGGAGTCCTCTGGATGGCTGTGTGGACGGAGCGCAGTAACCGACAAGGCCTCGTTGACGAGATGAAGATACGCTGAGCTGAGGAAGATCTGATGAATATGACATGTTTCTGCACCTGAGGGTGTGTGTGGCGGGGGGGGGGGAGAGAAACAGACAGAATTTCTTTGGTGTTTCTTAAGAGAAAGATTCTCCAAATTCTACTGTAACCCTAACACCTTTAAGACTTAAAACGACTCCTATCATTAAAGGTGGCAAATACCTCATACATCTTCAACAATGAGTCACTTAACATAAATAACACATCGAACACTGACCCGTCCGGTCGTAAATCTGGGATCGGTCGGGTGAGAGAAATGCGGTCGCTAAGGTAGCTGTTGTAGCCATAGTAACGGAATTTCCTGAAGGCCACCCTTCGACTCTCGGGCCCAGGTCGTGACCCCAGTGGTCGAACAGCGAGGAGGCGGAGGCTATGTCTGAGAGGATGCAGCGTCTTCTCCGTCCTTCTGAGGGGTATCTGTAGGAAGGGAGAAGAGAGGTTGGACAAACAGCTTTTTAATGGAAAATATTTCCGTATTTAAAATTTTTCTGTTATCTCCTTGGCCCATCACTAACCATTGTGCTGCCAGACGCTCTGACAGCTACCTGATGTTACACTATAGAGAAATTTAATGACAAATGAACTTCCTTCAGCTCTATTCACAGAGCTTTGCAGGAAAAATGACTGTGACCCACGCTAAGTATGCTGTGGTTATCAAACAAAACCTGTTTGCTGTGGGCTGAAAGAATCATTTCAGCTGTACAGCGGGGGAAAAGGATGGAACACAAATGGGATGCGCAATAACAGGGATTTTCATTGTCATTACAAATAACTCATTCAGGCAGCCGCGCCGATCTGTTTTCTTGCAGAGGTGGACACAAATCCGTTAACATGGCCATGGTAACATTTTTTATTAGCACTGTAGCTCACTGTTCTGCGCTACGTGTGCAACACTGAGCCGCTTCCCATGCATGGTGGAAAACAATGAGTGTACAAATCATGCTTGAGGCCTGTTAGGGGCGGGGGGGGAAACATTTGCAAGCAACAGAAAGCTTAGTTGGTGGGATTTTTTAAAATTATAGTACAAACAGTATGCACTTATTCTTGTTAGTCCCTGATTGGAAACACGGACACAGAGTGATGTTTTGCAGCTTCCCTGTCACCTGTGTGACAGATTCGGGGCAAACTAGCAGTAGAATGTGTTTGTCCAATTCACTGTAAGCTGGAGATCAACTGTGAGAATGAAAAATTCTTGAGATATGAGATATGAGGCATCCTAAAATTCCTGACCCTGGTGTACAGGTGTTGAAAAGGTAGAAAGTGCTCTAGCCATAAAAAAAAAATTTAAATCTACAGGATGAGAGTCCAGATCAACTGTAAGTCATTCTACATTCACGTTCACAACTGAATGTCTTGCCAGAAAAACTTTCACCACCCTTATTAGCCTACTTGTTTTCTCTCAGGATGGTCTGAATGCTTAAAGAACATTATTGTCTCTTTTCCTGTCAGGAAAAAACTATAATGATAGTGTAGCAAGAGAAACTGTTTTGGACATATTTGTGGAAACAGTGTCAAAGCTTCAAGCCTCTAAGTGGGTGTTTCCCACGACAGCGTTGACAGACATCTGAGAGTTGGCATTGCTAGAAAGCTTTGTAGCTTACATGTTCCACACAGTGCTGGTTATGTACCATTGGTGCATTGGTTTGTTTGTAATTAGCTAACCATATTTTTATATATAGTATTTCATAAATGTAATTATTTAGAATAAAAACAACTTGCTATCACTGCAAAACTGTTTGTAATATCCTTTTTAATTACAATTTTGAAAAATGAGTAAAAGAACAATTTATTTTAAATTTCAGTTTGGCTTTGAGATTCTGGCTCAAGTCTGTCAAACATCACTTTCTCCTCTCTTCTGCCTTCCAGTGCTTTATTTCCTTTCGGAGCTGAAAGTTTTTTTTTTTTTATCAGTCTGAAGAGCAGTACTTCACCCTTTGGCAATAACAAACTTAATGCTCTCGTGGGGAATGCCACCTCCCTCCAAGTCCCCTCAGAGCCTCATAATAACACCCTAAAAGCACGGCAAATGATACATTTTTCTTGGCTGCAAATGTATTCTGACGCACCTAAAGTTCTAAGGAGTTTTAAGTCACTTCATTTGGGCATCCTTTTGATTTGACATCTGAAAGAAGAGGAATGTGGGTTGAATAAAGCTATTAATAATATCATTGATGCTTTTAGTCAATGTGTTGTGCTTTTTAGCACTGGAGGACAGGAGCAATGAGGCCCTGTACTTTGAAATGTTTCTCAGTGTAGCCAAATTCTCATGAGGGAAATGAGAGATGCATCACAGAGAAACTGCTCCTGTGTCGGTTTCTTGATGTTTGAGTCAAGAGCACGAACACAGGGAGTGTTTGTGTCCTGCCCTGCACTGTGTCTGACATATTTCATTATTCATTACTAGGACCCCGCATGGCTGGACGGCATAGCGTACTTCAGCAGGAGAAGCCAGTGCGACTCAATGGAACAATGGTGTGAATGTGAGCGTGTATATGGAATACTGTACCTCCGGGTAATGAATGTCCACTAGTGTATGTGTAGGTACAATATTGACAAAGTGCTAGGTGCATGTGAGAATGTCGTAATTTAGCTTTGCATGTGTGTGCTTTACGGTGGGGCTGTCAGAGAAAATCAAATTATAACTACTAAGCAAGCACAATAGACAATAGATTCAACATCAAATAAATATGTGTTTTGTTCTGCTGAAATGTTATTGAACACTGTGTTTGTGAACCTTTTTTT
>NW_024044711.1:0-6010 GCF_014851395.1 Micropterus salmoides
GCTGCTGCATGTGGCTTTGCTTGTAGTTTCATAGACACTGACGTGCAAATACCACAATGCTGCGAAACTAAAAGAACTTATTTTGAGTAGTTACAGCTAAATCTATTGTTAGAACTATTTCCATTGCCATGTTATTTCCATCCAATATAAAGAAATGCTCTCAGCAGTAGGCTAATGCCCATATAGGAAGCCACTAATCTCTCATGTGCAATTGAGGCAGTCACATTTGCTTAATTACCCTTTATTTATTTTCCCATTTACGTCTTAGAGGTACTTCTCAGACAGTATGCCAGATTTGACATTTTGTGCTGCTGTGGCAAAATAATGTGCTTGTATTTTACATTAATTCACATATCTTTATTAGTGGTTGACCTGCTCTACCTTCAGCAACTCTTTTTGATCATATCCACTGTGCTTAATCAAGAGGAAAAGTCTACTCTTAAATATGGAGATGTCATAGTTAGTTTTCAGGCCCTGGTAGTGTTGGGCAAGTTACTTCCAAAATGTAATATCTTATAGATTTATAGATTACTAGTTACTAAGAAAAACCACCTCTGTACTGTTCTGAAGGCTGTGTGAGTGCCCAGTCTGGGCAGAGTCAACTATGTTAGGACCGCTAGCTACATGGAAGGTGGATATAATTCATTGCTATTGGCTACTGTAAAAGCCCATCAATATCTGTGTCATCCCACCCTAGCTTTGTGTTTTTACAGGAAACATGTAAACATGCAGAAGCAAATAATACTCTGTTTTCAGTTTCATGGGAACTTTAAAACTCCTAAGTAAATTCTGCTGTTTTCACAACAGCTGTGGTACAATGTACCTGTAAATGGAAAAACATTTGGTGTATACTGGTCCACTTTTATCAATCCCAGTTAGACATTTATCTCAGCTGACAGCAGGTTAATTTGAAATTACAGACTTATATACACTTATGCTTGTAAAGTTAATTATTCTTCCCAAATTTATTATTACAGCATAGTGATAATCATACATGGAAAAAAGTAATTTAATGAAAATAATTAATTGATTTGTATTTTCAAAGCAAAGACATATTGAAATACAGTATGTTACTTAAGGCCACCTCTATATAGGTATGTAGGCCATAACTGACTTCCTGAGATGAGAGATGACATGTCTGCTCTGAAGTGGTAAGGCTCACCAATGGGCATGTTCACAGTGAACTTTTATCATCAAGGCACAATGTTGGCCATCTGATGTGCTTTTAGGTGTGAGGAGATCACAGGTTCATTTCACGTCTCATGAGAAAACCTCAGAAACATTAAAATGTAAATGCTCCGTACTTGTATAGCGCTTTTCTATTCTTTTTGACCACTCAAAGCGCTTTTACACTACATCTGCATCTGCATTCACCAGTCACACACATTCACCTGAGCCTAAGTGCTCAAACGGAAACTAACATTCACTAATACACTGGCGGAACAGCCGCCAGGGGCAATTCGGGGTTCAGTATCTTGCCCAGGACACTTCGACATGCAGCCTTGGGGAGCCAGGGATTGAACCGCCGACCTTCCGATTAACCAACCCGCTCTACCCCCTGAGCCACAGCCGCCCCGTTGGGTATTAACCATATTATAAATGTGTTACAAGAAGTTGTTGTGTGTCAGTACAGAACAGACCCAAAGGCAACGCTCAGGATTAAACAGGTTTTATTAAGGGACAAGGGGCTGAGGGAGTAGAGGTGAAGGAGAGGTGGACACCGGCAACGCGGGCACGGAGGACCAAGGAGCAGGTGGGCAGAGGAGGTTGAGGCGAGGGAGCTGAGGTGAACAGAGGACCGAGGAGGAGAGGAGGCCTGGGAGAACTGACTGGAGGAATGGGAGAAGGAGTGTGGTGGTAGACAGACTAGGGAGGAGTGAGGGGGGAGCCAAGAGGACGCCGTGGAAGACGCCCAAGGGAGATGGTAGGTAGGCGAGCCTAGCTGACACGGCAGTGGACGGAGGTGAGTGAACCTGGGGAAAAGGCCAACAGACAGACAAGGTTAATCACAGGGAAACAGAACAGGGAAACAGATTTTGCAGGATTCTAAAAAGCTGGAGTAACACAGTGGCACCAGGTCAGGAGCAACGACAATCAAGCAGAGATTGTGTGGAGAACCAGGGTTGAAATACTGGCAGAGATGGAGTTGATTGCTGGCAGGTGTGGCAGGCAGAGGAAGTGGCTGATGAGGTGCAGGTGTGGATCGTCAGCTGGGCTCAGGAGCAGGGAGAGAGGGAGAGCACACGCAGGAGGAGGAGGACACAGAGGCAGGCAAACACAGGGGGAAAAAAAAGTGAAAGGAAAAAGACAGGACACTCACAGTCGGCCGGGTTGCCACCACAACAGTAGTAACATAGTTCCCAGCACAGTTGTAATTTTAGTAACAACAATTGTAACGGGATAGACCTGCATCAGCCTGATTTTAAGTGCAGTGATAATGTGATGGGTGAGCACCTAGAGTGAGTGTGCATTTGGTGGGTGTGGTTTTCACATGGGTTGATTGCATGGGATGGGCTGATGGCAGACAGGTGTGCTTGGGCGTGACCTACAATCTGCAGTTGGTGGGCACAATCAACATGACTGATCAAAATGAACCTCAATCTGGCCCTAGTAGAGAAAATCCAGCTCCTAGTACAGTGTTCCAACCAGTGGGCATGGTTCCTATATTTAACATGATAACCTCCAAGTTTAAAGGAAGAGATTCAGACCTCAGTCTAGGAGATGGAAGAGTAATCTTAAACTACTTTTGCTTTGCAAGGAGTTCCAGTAACATTTCAGGCCGAATTCACACTCTGTTATCTAGAGGGCAAGGGGAAGAGGGAAATTTTAATCTTACCACTAGAAAAGCATAATACATCTGAACTGATTTTTAGTGCATTTGACAAGTTGTATGGGGATAAAGCCACTGCCTCGTTCCTGTGCTCACAGTTTTTCAATGCCTGACGAGAGCCGCATGAGGACACTTTTGCATTGAGACTACAGGAGGACTTTCTTAGACTTAAGAAGATGGACTCAAGAGGCATTAGAGATGACGATGTTTTGCTCAGAGACCACCTGATTGAAGGCCTGAGAGACTCCACAACTAGGGGGGAATTTAGAGCTAAGATTTTATTGGATGACAGTTTCAAGGCAGAACTTTTCTAAGGGAGCAAGCATATGGGGAGGCATTTGAACAAGCACAGTGTCTTACAATGAGGGGGCGTAATCACACTAATACTCCCAATGTGAAGGACTTGCAAATTAAATCACAACTACGAGATGAAATGAATGTACAAATGAACAGTTTAATGAACTGTCTCAGTCAATCAAGGAGACCAAGGTCCCAACTTTGAATCACACTTGGTGAGAGAACTCTGTAATTTGTATGGTATGACAAAGAGTCATACCACACCTTATCATCCAGCAGGGAATGGAGCTTGTAAGAGATTTAACAGGACTCTTTTAGGTTTGTTGGGGACCTTGGGGTAGAGGAGAAGAGGAATTGGCATGAACATCTGCCTGAAAAGATACAGGTATACAATAACACAGTTCATAGCACTACTGGCTGCTCCCCACATTATTTAATGTTTGGAAGACATGGATTCCTCCCACAGGATCGCCTGTTGGGACTCCCTGACAATGTGGGCTGCTCATCAGTAGAGGAATGGGTTAAATGCCACCAGCGGCGACTGCAGTTTGCACTGGAAAAAGCCAAGCAGCTAGAGACTCTGAAATGTCCCGTCAAAAGGTCTATTATGATTGTAATGCTGACATCTCCCCATTGATTCCTGGCCAGCAGGTACTTTGCAGGATATGAGAGCAAGGGGCCGAGGTAAGCTGGCAAATAGGTGGGAGCAGCAACCATATACAGTATTAAAACGGACAGATTCTGAATTGCCAGTGTATGTTATTAGACAGGGGAGGGTACATTTGAAAAGGTTGTTCATCGCAATTTGCTGAGACTCCTTCCTTTACCACAACAGGCAGGTTTGGGACCCAGACAGGCGTGTGAAGCCTCAGGACAGCAGGGGGCCCGACCTTTAGACCTTATATGCAGGCCCCAGATAGGGTTTCCTTAGATCCACCACTGGTTGGGTTTTGGGCTCCTACAGGGTCCGTCGTCAGAGAGAGCATCAGGACTCCGGAGCCTAGACGGTCAAAAGAGTGACCAGAGGAGTGCCTCCCCGACTATACCAGAATCCGTAGTGCTAGCGTGTTACCAGACCGTGGTCATTGGAACAACCATTTCAGCAGGGAGGGGTGTAACGGGGTAGACCTATATCGGCCTGATTTTGAGTGCAGTCATAGTGTGATGGGTGAGCACCTAGAGTGAGTGTGCATTTGGTGGGCGTGGTTTTCACATAGGTTGTTTGCTTGGGGATGGGCTGATGGCAGACAGGTGTGCTTGGGCGTGACCTACGATCTGCAGTTGTTTGACCAGCCACCCACTAAGCTCAGTGAGTTTTCTGCCTTTTGAATGGACTTTTTAGCTTTCTTAGCTTCAGCCTTGTTTTAACCCTTGTTTTAAAATTTGTATGAATAAACTTTTTTTTGCACAGCTTGTTGGTGGTGTTGCCCACTTATTTTAATCACTGGTTGGTCAATTCCAAACCAAGGAGGTGTGTTACACAATTATGAATTGACATCAAAATAATTGCTTGCAAGTTGACAGTCAAAAACTAAATCAAATCATCTTAAAACCAGGGTAGGCAATTTATTTCAGAAGCATTTTTTGCTATGTGTTAAAATTGACTATATACCTGACTGCAATCAATAAAACAAATCCTCTGACACACTCAAAAAATAACTGTAAAAAGCACCACCAATTATTTCATTTGGACCAAATGACAAATTATTAAATTTTGACCTGATAGTGATGCTAGATAACAAGTCAAGGGATTACCAAAACATTAAAATTCATCCTTAAGGTAGACACAAACATTTGTACAAGATTTAACAGTAATCCATCCAATAGTTGAGATATTTAATTTAAAGCAACAAATGTCAACGTCATGATGGCACTAGAGGAAAAGTCAGGTGATCAACAAAACAAAACAACAAAAGTCATTAGGATTCATCCACAGGCAAGCATGAAAGTCTGTGCAACTTTTCGGATCAGTCCATCCAGTAAAAGTTGAGGTACATAAAATACAAGTGAAAACGCGATGGTGATGGATTTTGAATACTGTATACGGCTCAAATTCAAAAGGCGTTGATAGTTACACCAAGCTGTGTTCTACATTCTAACATTACGTTGCATAAAACATGCATCTGCAGTAGTTAACCTCTTTCAGGACAATCTATGCACTGGTGGCCTATTTTTCCCCCTTACACCACCATTTCTCACCTCTCAGCGAATTGCATGTGAACGTGTGCCTTCTTTTGTAGATAAACCTCACTGCAAATATCAAGTCAGACAAAACATTTTAACTGTTGGTCATAGACCTCTTGGGAATCAAATTAATTAAGTGTTTGTAATTCCTTTTATTGTATTTGGTATTTTATGTTTAATTGTATACTATTACTGCAAACTTTATAGCTTAGAGTCACAGAAAATGGGTCAATGGATTGCAAAATTTAACAGGAAGTTTATTTTCTGTGTTTAAGCCAATCACTATGATTGGCACTTTGTAAATCTTGATAAGCTTGCGATAAAATCTTCCACTTGAGTAGGAAGGCCTCAGTTGTGCAAGAGAAGGTTGCTGTAACACAATGATCGGAAGATTGGCCGCTTTGATTCTTCTAAGTGCATTGTGTGAGTGTACTTTGTATTTTAAGATGAGGACTGTTAAAAAATGTACATATTAGGCTATACAACATTTTATATAAATGATTTGAATAGATCTCAAATAGGCTTTCTGATACGCATTTTAATTTTTACTTGTTCTGTTGCCTAGTAACTCTGATATTGTTTTTCTCTTTTTTTTCAGCTCAAACCAGAGATGTTCCTGACCAGATCCCTTTGACTGTGGTTAAACGTGGTGATAATGTGACTCTGACATGTCCAGTCATTGATGATGAAGCCGGGTTG